>NW_026712379.1:1887066-1978962 GCF_030504385.1 Musca domestica | reverse complement strand
CTACAGTCTATGTCAGCAAATTATCTATGCAGGTCCAGGTCTTCGTATAGGCCCTATATATCAGTATCTCCCTATATTCGGTATTTTGACGATTTTAGGTACAATATCACCTAAATTGTTTGAAATTTCGTATTTGAATAGGTACTACAGCATGTGACAGAAAATTTTCTATGCAAGGTCAGGTCTTCGTATATGATTAGGACAAAAGTTGCCTATGGAGGTCCACGTCTTCGTATAGACCCCATTATAATGGCTATATTCGGTAATTTTAATTTCATTTTTTTTTTTGAAAATTTCCAAATTCGTTCCAAATGGTGGAGGACATTCAAAGTTCGACCAAGCCGAACTTGCTGCTTTTTTACTTGTTTTTGTTTAAAGAGTTAATTCCTAAAGGATCTCAATTAGAAAAGTTGTATAAATGTTTTTTGTTAAATATTAAGACCTTCGCCTATGTAAGTAATTTGTAAAACATTAAACATAAATCATGGACTGAAGAAGACTGCCACAATGGTCTTGCTGAATTAGGTCATTCACAATCTTAGAAGTTATATCCGCAAAACTGTTGTCGTAACATGTGCTTCCCTGAATGGGAATACTCAGGAAAAATTTAGTAACTGATAATTTCCAAGATTCTGGTCAGGTAACCCGAGTCTATTGCACCCAGCTTGGGTCAATGGCTTTGTATTATTTTGATTAGAAGAAAACTGTCTCCCTATACACGTGGCTGTAATAACTAAACAAAACATTCTCTTCCTTTGCTTAGGTCAATCGATGTTTATCCTGGAGACATTACTCACCATAATCACACTCAATTTTTGAACATTGAAAATGTATTAGATTAGAAGAAATTATGCGCTCACTAGTCGGTTACAATTGAAAGTGAAATTACCAAGACATCTGACACCATCTCAAATGACAACACTGTGGTACGAGATATTACATTTTTAAACATTTATACGTAATATATTTAGAGTCAGAGAAGATGGGCTCATAGTTTTTTATTGACATCTAGTCGGTTGAACATGTTGTCCGTCTCTCTTTCGTCCATGTTTTTTTTTTATAAACACAGCCATTTCTGGTGTGTGTTGAGATAATTTTTTTTTTCAAAATTCAAGATTACTGTGCACATATGTGTTATATTTTCTTGAACAAGATGGATTTCAGCAGGCAAGGTTTCAAATTATGCTATAATATATTTTTGTACAATTTGGTGAACATTGATTCAGATATAGCCATAACTACCACGTACATGAATCATCTGATATGAAATTTTTTATATTCCCGTAATATTCACTATAAAACATTAATGTTCTCTTCATTATATCTCATGCACTCCAAAAATACCTCTGGCAAATTTTGTGAAAACCTCTATTCAAATTCAGTTCTCATTAAAAGCATACAGTAGGCTAAATTTCCAAAAGAATTTCACCAATGCGAGACTTTTTGTTGAAGCCCGATGCTGTGAGATTAATTTTCTACGCTACGCTTCTATGAAATTAACTTGATTCATTATGATTGAGGTTGATTAATTTGAAGCGACTCCTCCAAGCAATCACATTTTCTATTCTCTACGCTGGGTTTCGTTTGAATAGAAAATGTAAATTTCCGTCGACATCAAGCATATATATGTAAATATGTGTTGTTGTTTTTTGAAAATTAAACTTTAAACAAGCTACAAAGATTCGAGAAGCCCAACAACAACACCGAACCGAAGCGAAAGAAAAAATTATATAAAATTTATTAACTTAATTATGGTTAATTAACTTAAAGCCGTTTTTTATTGCCACAAAGGCAAATTGAAAATTGGATTTGGTTGTACATCGATCGACAAATGTAGAAAACGCTTCTGCCTGTGCGTAACGCCACATTCCTTTGTTATGGCGGCTTTTAACGTTCCTAATGAGCCATTAAGCCTAATAAGGGAATTGTATTTTAAACATTGTTAAGAGTCTGTGATTCGATTCGGCGTGGATAATGATAAATAATTATATTACAAATTAATAAGACGGTCTATTTGAATAATTGCTAAATACTACTGGATAATCAAATATTAAATAGAAAATATAAACTCAACTAAACTATATCTTCTCTTCTCTATATCTATAAAAGAGGAAATGTTTGTATGTTTGTTTGTAATTTATGGACTCGAAAACCGCTGAATAGATTTTCCTGAAAATTTCCATATATACTGCAACATGGCCTGAAAGTAACATAGGCTATATACATTTTTGAATTTGCACTTGGAACTGGAGATATAGCATCAGAATCGGAGGTACCTCCCAAAAATTTAGATTTTATATGCACATATCTATTGATTGGTTGAAGATACAGTCTCCAAATTTGGAATACGTAACGGAATTTGGAACAAAAATAAGTTTGCCAAATTATATTGTAATCGATTCAGATTTGGATATAGCTCCCATACATATTTTCGACCGATTTCGTTCATTTGATGCCTCAAACACAATATGAATGTTCGATTCCAATGAAATTTGGAATGTGTGACTGGATTTAATCCGAAAATAAATTTGTCAAATTATATTAAAATCGGTTCAGATTTGGATATAGCTCCCATACATATTTTCCGCCGATTTCACATATTTGGTGCACAAAACACGATACGTATTTCCGATTCCAATGAAATTCGGCATGAGTGGCTAAATTTGGTACAAAAATAAATTTGACAAATTATATTCAAATACGCTCAGATTTGATTATAGCTCCTATATATATACTCAGCCGATTTCACATATTTGATGCACCCAAAGCGAGAGAGACGAAATCTGGCACCAGAAAAAATTGCCAAATTATATTGGGTATAGCTAACATATATATTTCGGCCGATTTCATACATGTTATGCACCAAACATGATATATATGACCGATACCAATGAAATTCAGAATGAGTGGCAGAATTTGGTTACAATAATAAATGTGACAAAATAATTGGATATTAGTTAAGATTTGGATATAGCTCCCATATATATATTATCGGCCGATTTCACATATTTGACGCAACAATTTCAATGAAATATGAAAGGTGTGGCGGAGTTTGGTGTAAAAGTAATTTTTTTAAAATTATATTTAAATCGGATCAGATTGGGATATGATTTTAATAAGAACGATTGACCCACAACGCCTTAGGCTAACACTAAAAAACAACACAACAATAGATTTGAAAAACGCTTATTACGGCGAAGTATGTTGCTATCTCGAATTCACTAATTGCAATAGAAATGCCACTCAACTTCAAAAGATTGCAGTTTACTGCACGATTGGTATTTGCTATGAAATAAATAAATCCGAAGGACAAACCCTTCGTGTATCTATGTCATGTTACTGCTTTTCTAATGGTTTTGGTTATTTACGCATTAAAGTAGAGAAATATTTTTTTTTTTTTTAATTTTTAAATTTGTTTTTTTTTTTAACCAACATATATTCCTAAATAAAATTTTGAATGCATATAAAATCAAAAGGGGAAGCGAAGCGCACCGGGTTCAGCTAGTAAAATATAAACAAGTAAAAAACATTAAGTTCGGCCGGGCCAAACTTTTGATACCCTCCACCTTAGGGTAAAGGATACATTAGAAGAAACGTGACAAAAACCATTAAAATGCCGAATATCGGGAGGTATCGTTATATGGGGGCTATACCAAATCGTGGACCTACACATGCAATGTTTCGCCACCGGAGCTAGAACCCATTATGACCAATATACCAATTTTTAGACAAATGCGTGAAAAAATGTGGCAAAAATCATCAAATTACCGAATATCGGGAGGTACCGTTATATGGGGGCTATACCAAAACGTGGACCTATAATTACAATGACTCGCCACACGAACTGGGATCCATTGTGATCTACAACTACCAATTTTCAGAGAAAATCGTTAAAAAAAATGTGTCAAAAATCATCAAAATACCGAATATTGGGAGGTACCATTATATGGGGACTATACCAAAACGTGGACCTATACATACAATGTTTCGCCACACGAACTAGAACCCATTATGACCCACAAATACCAACTTTTAGACAAATCCGTGAAAAAATGTGGCAAAAGCCATCAAAATACCGAATATCGGGAGGTACCTTTATATGGGGGCTATGCCAGAACGTGGACCAATATATCTCATTTTCTATACCAACCATCCTAGATACAATACAAATTGCTCTGCTAAATTTTGGCGCTCTACGTCGTTAAATCGTCTTAGAATTTTATGCTGATGAATATGAATATATATACTTTATGGGGTCTACGACGAATACTTAAGGATGTTACAAACGGAATGACAAAGTTAATATACCCTCCTTTCCAAGGTGAAGGGTATAAAAATATTTGGCTGTGCTGTTTTTTTATACCCTCCACCATAGTATGGAGGGTATATTAAGTTTGTCATTCCGTTTGTAACACCTCGAAATATACATTTTAGACCCCATTAAGTTATATATTCTTGATCAGCATAAAATTCTATGTCGATTTATCAATGTCCGTCCGTCTATCCGTCTGTGGAAATCACTCTAGCTTCCGAACGAAATGAAGTAGGTTGATTAAATTTTACTCAAATGTGTATTATGTCGACGTTTGGTATTGAAAATGGACCATATAGGTCCACTTCTTCGTATAGCCCCCATATAACGGTACCCCCCGATATTCAGTATTTTGATGATTTTAGCGACATTATTTACCGGAATTGTTTCAAATTAGGTATTTGAAGTTCGTAATAGATACTACAGTATAAAACAGAAAATGGGCCATGTAGGTCCACTTCTTCGTATAGCCCCCATATAACGTACCTCCCGATATTCGCTATTCTGATGACTTTAGCGACATTATTTACCGGAATTGTTTCAAATTTCGAATTTGAAGTTCGTAATAGATACTACAGTATAAAACAGAAAATGGGCCATATAGGTCCACTTCTTCGTATAGCCCCCATATAAGGGTACCTCCCGATATTCGCTATTCTGATGATTTTAGCGACATTATTTACCGGAATTGTTTCAAATTTCGAATTTGAAGTTCGTAATGGATACTACAGGCTATGACAAAACATTGTCTGTGCTAGTCCACGTTTTACAACTCCCATGGTTCCTCCCTATATTCGGAATTTTGATGAATTTAGCTACATTATAAACAATTTTTTTCAAGTTTCGCATTTAAATATTGTAATAGCTTGTGACAAAAGTTGCCTATGCAAGTTCACGTCGTCGTACAGACCCTAATATACGGCTTCATTATGTATTTTTAAGATTTTAACAGATTTTATTTTTTTGAAAATTGCCAAATTTGTACCAAATGGTGGAGGGTATTCAAAGTTCGGCCCGTTGGAACACTCCATCATTTAAATGTGAATAAATCTTTTGTGTCTCGTACCATCGCTCGTTACCTTGATACTGGTAGTGTAGCTCGAGGTCAAGGAAGTGGACGGAAGAAAACAGCAACATCAGCAGAAATGGTTCGAAAATTAAAGAAGCGACTTGATCGAAACCCGCGTCGCAGTGGCCGAAAAATGGCTAGTGAGCTGAACATATCGCAATATTCCATTCAGCAAATATTGAAAAATGAGCTCGGAGTAAAGCCATTGAAATTCCAAAAAGTGCAAGAACTTACACTGCAACAGAAAGAAAATAAACTCAAAAGGGCTAAAGTGTTGCTTCGCTTGGCCGAAAGTGGTGAACTGCTGAATTTGGTTTTCTCCGATTAGAAACATTCATTGTTCAGCAGTTTGTAAACAAACAGAATCATCGTGATTACTTGCCAAAGAGGCCAGCTGAAAATGTGCTGATGGCCGCCAGAACTCAAGCGCCGGCCATGGTGATGGTGTGGGCCGCTATAACAGCCCATGGTCGCTCTCCACTCGTATTAATCGACCGTGGCATCAGAATAAATGCCGAATATTATCGCGAAAATATTCTGGAGGGCACGCAAACATTTTGGCAAGGTCTGCGGCCATTCCAACAGCACTCAGCACGCGCCACCAAAGAAAGAAATGAGGTTTCTCGCTTCATTTCCAGCGCACAATGACCACCAAAATCTCCGGATACCAATCCGTTGGACTACTGTGTCTGAAGTATTTTGAAAAGCAAGGTTGGTACTAAAAAAAATAAAGTGTCGATCACCTCAAGCAAGCGCTTCACCGGGAATGGGCCAAAATACCGCAGAGCAACATTCGGGCAGTGTGTGACGGTTTCATTGGCCGTTTGAAGGCCACAATTCATACGAAAGGTGACCAATTCGAACAAATCTAAACATATTTTAAAATTTGATGCTATTTCCGAAATGTTTTGCCTTCATTCAATAAAATTTAAAAGAAAAATGTAATAATTTTGGCGTTTAACTTTGTTGCAGTTTTTTATCTCACCCTAAATATTCATATATTTCAAATTATTATATATAGAGGTATGTCTTTTTCTTCTTACTTCTGTGGTATGTATATATGCCCTTAGGATTGATGTGTCAAAAGAAAACCGACCTTTGTTATTCCAATATTGCGCATCTTTGGCAGTGTCCAATGAAATATACCCATACCCCCTTCATTTCCAATCTATGCGCTGAGGCTTCTTGTGCATTCCACACATATTTCAATTCCAAAATTACTCCACTTATACAAAAGTTGGGTTTCTTTGCGTTGATGTTTTATGACTGGACGTCTTTAATCTCTACTCATGCCACACATGACGCAGACTCCAAAAAGACAGACATGTCAAGTCCAGCCAATAAAACTCTGCTTATCAATTTTATGATTTAATGAGTGAGAAGACGAACGGACAGACGTGTGTCGGATGGAAGACAGGTATAATGACTGAATGAATTAAGCCAATGAGATAAGTCCATTAATAATTTATTAAAGTGAACTTAATGCATCACCAAAGAAAGACCACAAAGACGAAAATGTGAGTCATGCCATGCCATCGCTTCTTGCATCCATCTCTGGCATCGACATGTAAATGGGGTGCCTTGTGCTCTTATTTACGATTCGAAGTAGCTAAAGTGGCACAGCCTGAATGACAAATACATTTGCGTTTTGAAAATATTTACGTTGTTAATTTAGTTAAATTAGTCCACTTGTTTCTCCAATTAAAGCAACCTCAGTGTGGGATACAAAAATAGCTGAGGTAATTTCCGGAAATGCATCTGAGAGATTTTGGCAACACATTTAAAAACATGAAAACAAATGCTCTAAACAATAATTAAGTGGCCGCACATTCTTTTTAAAAATAGTACATTGATAACTAGGTTTTTTTTTGGCTTGATGAGCTTGGACAGATTAGCTTCTTCTTTTATGATAAGCGTGTTATTTAATAAACTTAACGTTCACAAATGGTTCTTTTTGCCGATTGTGCAGATATTTCGCTGGCCTTTTTGGCGAACCAGATAACTCATGCGATGGATGACGTGACATTTTCAAACTAAAAAGTTCCGATCAATACTTAACGTCACCATTTAATTTCATCATTGGTGTGACGTCAAGTGCTAAAAATGAATCGAATGTTGTTGCAAAAAATAAATAAATAAAATAAACGCTCTTTATTGGAAATTAAAGATAAACTTTTTAATTAACCTATTTTTCATTTCATTGATATTGATAATTAATCGAATGAGTGTTTTGCAGATTTGAAAGTGTGCTTAGAACTTAAATTAAAATAAAAGTGATCAGAGGTGGTGATCGGCTTAATTGTAACTAACTTTCTTTATCATAGACCAAGTACAAAAACGTTAACTTCGACCCTACTGAACTTTCAATATTACCTTCCACAATGATGTAAAAAACGTTTCGGGATTCAATATTCAAACAAGTTCTACTTTAAACAGCAATCTCGTAACGCCAACCAATTCGTTTGAAAAATGCAGTAAAAGTCTTCAAAATATCATAAAGTGGACGGTAACGTTACATGTGGGTCATACCAAAATGTCAACTAATTTTCTTCTGCGGGAGGTATAAAAAACCTGGAGCCATTACAAACATCTAATAACAAATGTTAAACAATTCTCTTTAAAAGTCAGACTAAACTTATAAAAATATGGGGCTATATGATAACGTGAACCTCCATGGTCAATTTGTTGTCGTAGAGGGTGGAACGAGGGGAGTGATTCCGTTAAAAATTAAATACTAGAATTTATACCTATGTGGATAGTTCTTTGGAAGGATATGTTCCACCCACTGGGAACATTAACATGCAAGTATATTTTTGTTTTCCCCGCCTTCGGATTCAGAGGATGAGAACTAAGTGGCATAAATAAGGAAAAATATTCGTGAAATTCAGTCCGTTAACTTTGCCTGAAGGGGAGTACTACTTATCGTGAACAAATTCGAGTAAAAACAATTCGAAGTACGCCGAAGTACTCGATTTCGACTGCGCTGATTTGGTACCTGCCTTACTGGGCAGTAACTATTAAGTCTTGGAATCCCGTATAATGCGAGCGAGGTTTCCAATCGGGTCTATCTTTGAGCATCGGCTTAGATCTGTTGTGTATATTTTTTGAAGAACTTCCTAACTGCTTGATTAAAGCATCACTTGGTTAAGAAGGACTTCCTAGTTAAGACTCGTGGATTTTTTTCATACTTCGTGGCAATAAATTGAAGATTTTTAACAAAGAAATAAAACATTATTATAAAAAAACCCCACCTTTAGCTAAAGAAAGCATGTTTATACAAAAGTATCTGGATTCAAACGTGTTCCACTCAAACTGTAAATACCAGTGACATCGGTTGGAGAAAACAGTTAAAATTGTCAAGTTACATTAAAGTGGGTGGATCTGTTAAATGGGGACCAAACCAAAACGGGAACCTATATTAAAAAATTTAAACAATTCCGTAGGCAAATGTGACTAAGATCATCAAAATACCGAATATCATCAAATTCAAATAATGTGTGCTGTATCGTGATTACAACAGCTTTATGGGGTCTATGACGAGTATTGAGAGGTTGTTACAAACGGAATTAACAATTTAATATACCCTGCTTTCCATGGTGGACTGTATAAAAATTAGCTATATTGGGTCATGTTTATTTTTATTTTATTAGGTATTGGCTGGCTTGGTCCGCGTTGCCGGCCCATGCTTTTAGTCTTTAATGAATATTTTTTAAAGCACAATAAATTACTGATCTGGCTTTTGTAAGCGGCATAATTTTTAATATAAGTAATGACTCCATAGTAATTTCGGTTTTAGATATTTTAAATAGCCTGATCTAATTTGAGTGTGAAAAACCATTCAAATGAGCTGTGACGATTCTACAAATGTTCGGTCCATGCTACTTTCTAATATGCGTAATTTTTTCACGTTTCTGCCACAATTTCCGACTGAATGAGTCCCTGTTTGACATTTCGGAGTTTATTTCATATAGACATAGATCCCAAATCTACTTTCCCAGCCAAAATTACCTTGGGGGTTACAAATTCAATAGAATACAAAATTTTCTTTTCTCACCACACATTGGTTGGGAAAGTGGACTTGGGGTTACACTTATGTATGTCGGGACTAAACTTAAATAAATGCCTATGTGGACAATTATCTGTTAGATGGTTTTCTACCCCAGGGTAGTTTAAATACATTTTTTAGTCAAATCAATTGATGATGTGGTCAAAACCAAGATGGGCCCTACTCCAAAAAATTTATGCAAAGAAGTGTTCTACTCCTCCAGAAACAAAAATGCCAAAAAAGGGCAAAAAAAAAATATTAAAGAAGTGGTCAAAACCCCGAAAATAGCTTAAATCAAATGATTGTGATACCAAAACGTGATCATTTTGTGCATGGATGGTTTCTTCTCAAATTACCGAACATTTGCAGAAATTAGTATAGAAAATAAAATGTTAAAATGTAAAGTATATTTGAAATCGGGTTGTACACTTATCCGGGGGTTATGACCCATATCATGACCTGCAAAAGCGATTTAAGGTATCTTGAAAGTTTATGAAGAATTTTCGAATCCTTTCCTTACTTAATGTCCAATTCGCTCTACTATTTTGCATACTTTTTCTTCGGTATTTCACTGATTGCAGTCCCAATGAATTTTGCATTTTGAGTTCTCATTGGAAGGATTGTTATCATATTAAAGAAGCACGATGTAGGTCCTGGTGTCTTGAATTATTGAAAATGTAGGTACTGAAAATTGGCCATGTGGGTCCACGTCTTCGTATTGCCCCCATTTAACAGTACCTCACGATATTATTTACCGGAACTATTTCAAATTTGGTATTTGAAGTTCTTAATAGATACTGCAGCCTAAGACAGAAAATGGGGCATGTAGGTCCAGGTCTTCGTATAGCCCCCATATAACGGTACCTTCCGATATTATTTACCTGTACTATTTCAAATTTGGTATTTAAAGTTCGTAATGGATACTACAGCCTAAGCAGAAAATGAGCCATGTAGGTCTACGTCTTCATATGGGGGGCTATAACGGTACCCCCAATATTCGGTATTTTGATGATTTTAGCAACGTTGTTTACCGGATTTATTTCAAATCTTGTATTTGTAGTTCGTAATGGATACTACAGCTTATTGCAGAAAATTGTCTGTGCAGGTCCACGTTTTATAACCCCATAGTACCTCCCCATATTCGGTATTTTTATGATTTTAGCTACATTATAAACAGATTTTTTCCAAGTTTCGCATTTGAATATTGTAATAGCTTATGATAAAAGTTGCCTATGCAGGTCTACGTCGTCGTATAGACCCTAATATACGCTACTTTCGGTATTTTTAAGATTTTAACAGAATTTTTAACGCATTTTATTTTTTTGAAAATTGCAAAATTTGTACTAAATGATGGAGGGTATTCAAAGTTCGGCTTACAGCTTTTTTACTTGTTTTATCTCACCCTGTATATCCTTAATTCGATTTCAGGTTTATTGTGAAAATAATGGTGGAACTCGGCTCCGATTTATATTTGTTTAATAGAATCCTTCTCGAAGTGGTATCATGCACTCTATAGCAATGTTGTCAAATTTAGTGAAAATCGTTTCAGAATTGGATATGCCTCTCATATATTAGTTCCCTCTGAAACCATACTATAACTGCTCTAAAGTCAAATGTCGATAGGTGGTGTGATCTACTTTAAATAAATTCTTTTGTTTTGGGAGCTCTACTAAATATGCATAGTCTGTCCCGTCCGACTTTCGACTTTTCCTTACTGGTTTCTACTACAGATTTATTAAAGACGAAACATTGAATTATTTAAGGAAAATGCTTAGAAAATACATAAAAAATTGACTACTCCGGATGCCCCCTCCCTGGAAATCATCCAGATCAAAATGAATTTCAGCATACATAACTCAATTAATGCTTGTAGTAAGTCTTATTTGTGGCTTATGCCTTCCCATAGTCCTAGTATGCAGTCTATACTGAACCATTCGATTCAGTTTTCGATATAGCTTTCATATACAATTTCCTTCAATTTCGTTTGTCCAATTAACATTCAGTTTTGGATCGTGAGCTGAAGTGATATCACATCTAGACTAGTATCAGATTTTTCTATAATTTTATGATCAATCGAATTTCAAATTTCAACCCCCCTGATGCCGTAATTTACATAGTGATGGTGGGTATTGTATATTCGACATCGCCTAATTTTTGTCCACTCCATACTTGTCACCTTTTTACCTGTCACTAATCGAAACTCAGATTATGACATCATTGTCCATTAACAAAAAATTAAAATCGGATACTTATGTATGAATATTTTTCATTGACCGCAATCGAATATTTTCACCACTTTCTATCATTACTACGTGAGTCGTTTGCAAAAAAAAAAATAATTAATTTTAATTTTCGATTGGGTGTGATATTTCTGAAAAATCACAAGTCATGCCAAATAGTCTGCCACGCTAGTCCCGAATTAGATCACTCCAAACTAATTTGTATTGACAGTCACTCCTCATTCGGTCGTCTTAACTCATGGCATTGGCAATACCGATATTTTGTTTTACCCTCAAAACAAATAATTCAATACTAAATTTAAACCACTTAGTCCATTTATCTGCTTCGTGGTAAACACTCGACCACTAGATAGGAAACCGCGATCATAGATAGAGCTCGTCACTATTTCCAAATCACTGGTCGTTGCTGGAAAGGGAAAAACCCCGCCAGCCGAAAGATAGTTTCGTTTCTTACTCTGATTTAGGTTAACTCATGTTGTTGTGTTGTTTCCCTTTCTGACAACGTTGTTCTTGTTGTCGTTGTCGATATCAGTTGGTTCGTTGGTGTTGTTGTTGTGTGTATTTGACGTAGTTCATAATTTAATTGAAAATTACTTGTATTGATTTGATTATTGTTTTGTAGTAGGTGCTGCTGCTGATATTTTTGTTGTTATTTTTTGATCGACAGCAACAAACAGTAAACATTGACAATTTCAAAAAAAAAAAAATCATAAAATATCACCATACCTCAATCACCAATACTGCCAACGTGCTTGCTCTTTGCTCACGCATTCTCTGCCAGGGTGCCTCGCCGTCATATCTCGTCGTTCGATCTGTGTTGAGAAACATTTAATTTAATATTGAATATGGAATATTATTGACGACTTGAGTGCGATTCGATGACAACATGTGACATTGATAGCGATCGTTTTTAATTAATTTTGTGTGAGGCGAGTAATAACTTTAATTAATTTCATGACGTGCAAACCGTGCTCATACTCACACACACACACAAAAAACCTGCAACTATCGGCCAATATGATAACATTTTGTAAATAATTGAAAATCTGTAATCGAACCGAATGACCTTAATTCAGTCTGCCTAACTCTTGTAATATCAGTGAACTAGCAAAGATAATCGTATTATCTAATTCTTGCCAAGCTGTGAATATAAGGAAGTGACAAAATATATTTTTTGGGAGAATTCCAATCGCCACTATGTCTGCCAAGATAGTTTATAAAAATAATCGTTGATTTGAGCATGTATTACAATCTCGAAAATATTCAATCGACCACACTATTTAGACTAGACTAGGGCTGGGAACAATTTTACCAAATAACTTTGTGATTAAATCGGAAATAGTTCGTCAAAATTAATATGGGGTGATTTATTAGCAACTTCTTTTTTGTAACACTAGTTTTAACAGCTCACGCACGTTTCGTGTTTTATATCAAACGAACGATGCTTGCAAATCATTTAATTCTATTATCAAAATGAGTGCTCTGCAAAGAAAATTAATCGCACTCCTCTTTGTGTTCAGCGACGAAGCTCATTTTTTGGCTCAATGGCAAAAATCGGTTTGTGGAGTAAAAGTAAGCAGATCTATTGCAAAAGCTACCGATGCATCCTGAAAAATTCGCAGTTCGATTCGTTGTATGGGATGGTGGCATTATTGAACCGTACAACTTCAATGATTCTGTGAATCGTAACCTAAGTGTAAATGGTGAGCGCTACCGTGGGATGATATCTTACATGACATGTTGTCTCAAAAAGACAGTGCCAAATGCCACACAGAACACTTAACAATGAAATTTTAATAGACGAGTTTAGTGAACCTTTTTTCACGTTCAGAATTATCATTTGACTGCCTAGATCGTGCGATTTTTTTGGGGGTATGTTAAACTTCATGTATAGACGAGCGCGTTTCAATTGACGCATTTGGGGCATGAAATAATCATCAAACATTAAATTATATGTGGACCGTACGATCAGTTCAAATAGTGATTTCATGAAATTTTCTGAATTTTATGTGTTTTTATACCCTACACCACAAGGTGGTCAGGGTATTATGTCTTTGTGCATTTGTTTGTAACAGGCAGAAGGAAACGAGATAGACCCATAGTTCCTTTTGATGATCTGCATAGAATCACATTCTGAGTCGATTTATGCATGTCCGTCCGTCCGTCTGTCCGTCCGTCCGTCCGTCTGTCCGTCCGTCTGTCCGTCCGTCTGTCCGTCTGTCCATGTATTTTTGTGAACAAAATGCAGGTCGCATTTATTTCCCTATCCAGATGAAATTTTGCACAGATCATTTGTTTGGCCCAAGGACGAACCCTATTGAAATTGGAAATGATCGGTCAAAATTTAGATATAGCTCCCATATATATCTTCGTCCGATTTGCCTTCTATTGTGCACCAAACGTGTAACATCGGCCCGAAGTGTATGGAATTTTGCATATACACCCAAATTAGGTCTGAAAATATGTACGCCAAATTTGATCGAAATCGGTTCAGATATAGCTATAGCTCCCATATATATTGTTCATCCGATTTGTTATTTTTGTCCACCGCCGCCGTAATATGCACTCTGCAACAACAATATTTGGGGAAATATATCAAATGCAGCTCAGAAATACATTTGCTAAATTTTATCGAGATCGGTTCAGATTTGGATATAGCTCCCATATATATCTTCGTCCGATTTACCTTTTATTGTGCACCAAACGTCTAATATTTGTCCAAATGGGATGGAATTTGGCTCTTACGACCGAATTGGGTCTAGAAGCTAGTATGCCAAATTTGGTGAAGATCGGTTCAGATGTAGCTATAGCTCCCATATATACTGTTCATCCGATTTGTCATATTTGTTACCCACAGCTGTAGTATGCACTCCGTAACAACGATATTCAGGGAAATATATCAAATACAGCTCAGAAATATCTTTGCCAAATTTTATCGAGATCGGTTCAGATTTGGATATAGCTCCCATATATATCTTTATCCGATTTCAAATTAATTGTGCACCAAATGGGCAATACAAGTCCGAATTTGAAAGATACAAATGCTTCGGCATATTTAGTCCTTTGAACTTTAAATTATAATCATAGCGTGTATGATTGAATTCTCCCATAAAAACTTTTATTGTTATGTGGAGCTTTACTAAATAAGCAAAGTGGTGTAGGGTATCATAAAGTCGGCCCGGCCGACTTTAAGACTTTTTTACTGGTTTTATTTAAAAAAATGCCCTTAGATTTTAACAAGTAAAAAAGCTGTAGGTTCGGCCGGGCCGAACTTTTAATACCCTCCACCATTTGGTACAAATTTGGCAATTTCCAAAAAAAAAACCGTTAAAAATGCTGTTAAAATCTTAAAAATACCGAATGCTTATACAATATTTATTATTACAATATTTAAATGCGAAACTTGAAGAAAAATCTGTTTATAATGTAGCTAAAATCGTCAAAATACCGAACATGGGGGTACCGTTATATGGGGGCTATACGAAGATGTGGACCTGCACATACAATTTTCTGGCATGGGCTGAAGTATCCATTACGAACTTCACATGCGAAATTTGAAACAATCCCTGTAAATAATGTCGCTAAAATCATTAAAATACCGAATGTCGGGGGTACCGTTATATAAGGCTATATGAAGACGTGGACCTACATGTCTCATTTTTTGACTTTGGATGAAGTATCCATTATGAACTTCAAATACCAAATTTGAAACGATTCCGGTAAACAATGTCGCTAAAATCATCAAAATACCGAATATCGGGGGGTACCGTTATATGGGGGCTATATGAAGACGTGGACCTGCACAGATAATTTTCTGTCTTAGGCTGTAGTATCCATTACGAACTTCAAATACCAAAATTGAAATAATTCCGGTGAATAATGTCGCTAAAATCATCAAAATACCGAATATCGGGAGGTACCGTTATATGGGGGCTATATAATAACTTGGACCTACATGGCCCATTTACGAACTTAACCTGCCTACTGGGAAAATATACATGTGTGCAAAATTTTAGCCTTCTATCTCAATTTGTTCGAAAGATAGCTTGATTACAACAGACCGACAGACAGACAGACAGACAGACGGACAGACAGACAGACAGACAGACAGACAGACACACAGACAGACAGACGGACATGGCTAAATCGTCTTAGAATTTTACGCTGATCAAGAATATATATACTTTGTCTGACATGAATATTTCGAGGAGTTACAAACGGAATGACAAAATTAATATACCCTCCATAGTATGGTGGAGGGTATAAAAAGTCACCCTTTGTTTTGATCCGGAATACAGGGTTACCCATATTCGACGGACTCATCTGGCAACGCCAGAACTTTTGACAGAGATGTCACATCGCTTAATGACATACCGCGTTTGAGGCGTCAGTCCAAGCAGATTTTTACCATGAACCAATACACGCTACGCGAGCGCTCTGAAATATTTGAAATTTACAAGAAGTCAATTGTGAAAACTCAACGTGCTTTTAAAACATTAAAAAATGTGAGAAGTGCGCCTTCTATTATCCATTAAGCGTTTATACGAAAAATTTTCGACTGGTAAGGCTCTTTCTAATCCGAAGCCATATAAATGTCGACCAAGGCGATCGGCCGAGAATATCGCTGCCGTACGAGCCAGTGTTGAGAGGTCCCCAAGAACATCCCAAAAACGCCGTTCTCAGCAGCAGCCTGCGGACAAGCCTCGTCGATTGGAATGGGCCCAAAGGGCCCAAAGGTCCGTCGAATATGGACAATCCTGTATTCACTACTCTATTTGCACAATTAATTCAACTATAATTCGTTTAAGAAGATAATATATAATATTTTCAAAAAATTCCAAAAAAAAAATTGGTGGAAAATGTTGTACAATTCAAGACAAGATGATAATCATATAGATCCACCCATTTCAAATGTTGCGATAATTACCAGAAGAATTGTATACCTGATTAAGAATGCATATAGTTCATTGGGTCTTATTAGACACTCCACAATACTATGGTGGACATATTGACTTCGTCATTCCTTTTGTAACTCCTCGAAATACTCATGTCAGAACCAACAAAGTGTATATATTCTTGATCAGCGTAAAATTCTAATTTGATGTCCGCCTGTCTGCTTGTGTTTTGTAATTATGCTATCTTTCGAACAAATTGAGATAGAAGGCTAAAACTAGGTTCGAAAACGGGTCATGTCGGTCCATGTTTTTGTATAGCTCCCATATTACAACGGTACCACTAAATATTCGGCATTTTGATGATTTTAACAACATTATAGAATTGTTTCAAATTTGTCATACTACAACCTATGACAAACAATTGCGTATGCAGGTCCACGTCTCCGTGTGGCCCCCATAAAACGGTGCCTCCCATTTTCGGTATTTTGATGATATTATTCTATAAATTGCAAACAGAATGACAAACTTAATATATTTCCCATCATATTAGCCTAGAAGTATTTTTTGATTTTTTTATTAGCTAGGAGCTACAGCTAATAAATGTTATATATGTTCATCCAAATTAATATTAAAGTCCCCCAGAACTGTAATATGCACACCATAACAATTATTTTCGGTACTAGATATCTAACACAGCTTTGCTAAATTTCGTCATGATGGAAATGAGGTAAATGAATCACCTGTCACGCTATGTGTTAATTAGGTTGAGTTTAGTTAAGTCACATAAAGATTGGATCTAAGCTCTGTTTTCAGGTGATTTTATACCCTACACCACATAGTGGTAAGGGCATTATGTTTTTATGCGTTTGTTTGTAACGTGGAGAAAGAACCGAAATAGATCATTAGAATGCATATCAGTCCGCCTGTCCGTCTATTTGTCCATGCATTTTTGTGAACAAAATGCAGATCGAATTTATTATCCGATTGAGATGAAATTTTCCAAACAATATTTGTTTGGCCCAAAGACAATCCCTATTGAAATTGATGAGAATCGGTCCAAATTAAAATATAGCTACCATATTAGTTAGTTGTGTACCAAATGACCAATACCAGTCCAAATGAAATGACTCTTGGCACATCCGACCGAATTCAGTCTAGAAGCAATGACATCAAAATTTGCTGAAAATCGGTTCAGATATAGCTATAACTCCCATATATATGTTTCATCCGATTTGGCGTTAAAGTCTCTCACATGCGTAATATGCAATCCACAACAATGATATTTGATATCGGGCATCAGATACAGCTCAAAAATATCTCTGCCGAGATCGGTTCAGATTTTATATAGCTTTGATATATATCTTCATCCGATTTTACGGTTATTGTTCACCATACATGTAATATCAGCCCAAATTAAATATATATTTTTTTATATTCAGTCGAATTTTTCCATTTGGTTAGACTAGGTCCAGTATATCTACTGCTCCAATAAATATTTTTTAATATATTTCTTATCGAAGACATATTACATTCAGCGATGTTATTTGGTACAAAAGCCTCCGTCAAATTTGTTGAAATCGATTCCCAAATTTTTCACGTTAATACTAAACGCATGTTTGTGTCAAGCTCTAAACAACTTTTCACAACAAAATAATTATACGCAGTGAAATAAGCACCGAAATACGGTCGATAATTCCTAAAACCCGTTAAAAATTCAAATTTATTCAACAGAACTCGTAATTTACCTAGACTTAAATTTCTAGCGAAATTCCGGGGAATCCTAATTGAAACTTCTATGCATTACAATGTTAGCATACGACAGACAATGAAACTATATCAACGGGATTTGAGGTGGTGATTGTGCCGCATGAGCCTCTGCAATATTCGTTTCTTTCTGCACGTTCCACTTGAGTCACGGACAATCTGACTAATTATTGCACGTCGTGTATCGTGACGTCCAAGGTTAGAAGACATTAGTCCTGCAAATAAATCCCCCAAGAAAACAACAAAGACTTCTCAAATAATTTTATTCAACACTCTTCAAAAATGTAAATTACACGAAATTAAGATTTCGTAATAAATATCCACAAATGTCCTATTGGATAATCTCAATTTTTTCAAGCAAAACTAAATTTTTAAATATCACTTCGAATTTTCAATACAAAAGCAACTATGCAGGTTCAATTACTGGAAGGAAAATGTCACAATTACTCAACAGAAAATTACAATGGAAAGAGGAGCACAAGTCAACGTATAAAGTAATATATCTGGTTGTGGCTGATCTATCACAGTACCATCAAATATATGTATGGTTAACTTATTCACACAAACTGTATTTTATCATGAATCTCATAATATGCAAAATTCCAATGTTTCCATTCGAAAAGGTATTCCGGAACAATCCCACACAGAATTCGATACCAAAAAACAACTTTCGAAATCTTCTCACTGCAATTACAAACAACCAAAAAAAAAGTTAAGTTAATTCGACACGCCGTTCTCAATTGATGAGTTACTATGCATTTTTTACAGCATTTTTCTATATTATTTTTCCCCTTTGTAATATTTTTACAATTTTTGTTAAATATAATTTATTATAAATCAGTAAAGAAAGTCCTAAAGTCGGGCGGAGCCGACTTTATGATACCCTACACCACTTTGATAATTTAGTAGAGCTCCACATAACAATTAAAAGTTTTTATGGGAGAATTTAATCATACACGCTATAATTATAATTTAAAGTTCAAAGGACTAAATATGCCGAAATATTTGTATCTTTTAAATTCGGACTTATATTGCCCATTTGGTGCAAATTTAATTTGAAATCGGTTAGAGATATATATGGGAGCTATATCCAAATCGGAACCGATCTCTATAAAATTTAGCAAAGATATTTCTGGGCTGTATTTGATGTATTTCCCAGAATATCGTTGTTACGGAGTGCATATTACGGCTGTGGGTAACAACAATTTGGCATACTAGCTTCTAGGCTCAATTCGGTCGTAAGTACCAAATTTCATTCCATTTGGGCAAATATTAGACGTTTGGTGTACAATAAAAGGTAAATCGGACGCAGTTATATATGGGAGCTATATCCAAATCTGAACCGATCTCGATAAAATTTAGCAAAGGTATTTCTGAGCTGCATTTGATATATTTCCCCAAATATTGTTGTTACAGAGTGCATATTACGGCTGCGGAGGACAAAAATAACAAATCGGATGAACAATATACATGGGAGCCATAGCTATATCTGAACCGATTTCGATCAAATTTGGCATACTTATGTTCAGGCCTAATTTGGTTGTGTGTACAATTTCCATACTATTCGGGCTGATATTACACGTTTGGTGCACAATAAAAGCAAATCGGACGAAGATATATATGGGAGCTTTATCTAAATTTTTACCGATTATCTCCAATTTCAATAGGGCTAGTCCTTGGGCCAAACAAATGTTGTTTGGAAAATTTCATCTCAATCGGATAATAAATGCGACCTGCATATTGTTCACAAGAATGTATGACAGACGGATGGACTGACATGCATAAATCAACTCAGAAAGTGATTCTATGGAGATCCTCAAAAGTAACTATAACTTCTCCATGTTACAAACAAATGCACAAAGACATAATACCATTACCATTATGTGGTGTAGGGTATAAAAACGCTAGCAAATTAAAAAGTAAACAAATAAAAAAGCATTAAATTCGGCCAGGCCGAACTTTAAATTACCTCCACCATTTGGAAAGAATTTGAAAATTTTCACAAAAAAAATAAAACCTGTTAAAATTCTGTTTAAATCTTAAAAATACCGAATATAGCCGTTATATTGGAGTCTATACGAAGATGTTATGCAGCATAGGTAACTTTTGTTATAAGTCATTACAATATTCAAATACGAAACTTAAAAATATCCAGTGAAAAATGTAGCTAAAATCGTCCAAATATGTATGTGGGCTATATGATATCGTAGACCTATATAGACATTTCTCTTCCAGGAGGTAATGTACTCAAAAGGAACTTTTTTTCGATTTACAGGCAATGTTACTGAAAATTTTGGTTACAATCATCAAAATATCATATACGATATCGTGGACCGATATAGCCCATCTTGGAACTTGACCTGTCTTCAGACAAAACACTGATCTGTGCAAAATTGTAGCTTCCTATTTTTTAGTCGTTTTGACTCTAGCGTAATTACAAGAGGCGGACGAACGGACAAATCGAATTGGAATTTTACGCTGATGAAGAATATATATACTTTGTTATGTCTAAAATTACTATTTCTATTTAACATACATACATATGTATGGTACAGGGTATAAAAAATCCGAACGTCTTGTGTAATAGTTATATGGAGTGGATCTCTATCTCCAATTATCTGTCAGAGAAGGTGGCGCCTGTTATGAACTCAAAACACCAACTTTTAAATAATTCTGATAAAAAAAATGTAGCTAAAATCATCGAAATACCGAATATAGCAGTAGGAGTAGTACCTATTAGAAGTAGTAACCACTACGAACTATACCGTATACCCGGTACGGGGTAAAATTGTGAACAAAACAACTAAAAGCCCGTATATCTGGCGGTTCAGTTATACGGGGACCTTACCAAAAAGTATATAGCCCATTTTCAATACCAAAAGTTATTTACGCCTACGCAGGCACTGCTAAATAGACACAGAATTTTACACTGATCAAGAATAAAATACTTTGTAGGGTCTAAAATGTATATTTGGAGGTGGTATACTATTGTGGAGGGCATAACAAGCGTCGAATTCTGCCCTTCTTAAAATCGTTTTACTTTAGTGGCACATATATATTATTACTTCAATATTATTACTCGGTCAAATTAGTCTACAAAATGTTGTTGAGGAGAGCATGATTCGACGTCATTTTTTATTTACTTTTCAATTGGAAATATGTACCACCAAATTTTTTTTATTTAACACTTTTTTCACAATATTTTTTATATTAGAGGAAATCGTGAAAAACTATTGGAATGCCACTGAATTTTCACATTTTCGAGTTCCTAATATTGATTTCAATGTTATATCATTCACAAAGGTGAAAAAATTTTAAAAGAATTTGCAATACGTACATATATAAAAACTGAATATATGTTTTGACATTACAGGAATACAATAAGAAAAGAATTATGCAAAAAGAATATATGCCCCACCTTGGAATTTATTATACCATGGGTCCACATTTTGGTAAGCCCTTATTTAAATTCAATGAAATATAGGCCTATTTTTTCTAGCATAAATTACATATTCCCATATTAATCAGTAAATATTCAGGGTTCTAACCTATATACAAGCTGATTATTGTAGCATATATGCTCATGTCTTAAAAGCAGAAGACTATTCATTTCCTCTACTCGTTTCGAAGAGTTGATTGTTGACTTGTGCTGTGTGCCTCCAACAGCGCCAAAGCACTCAATACCCGTACAATGATTCAATGTTTGAGTGGAAACCGAATAGAGTTGAGTGGAAATTGTCGACTCCGCCCTCTCGATGACGTTTAAACCAATTAAAAATGACTTGGATCGCCAATCGTTGCAGAGATAAGAAATGGCGCCATGAAGTGCTGTTTAAATTAAAAGAGAGAAAATCCCAAATTGTCTCTTTTGAAGATATTCCCCAGTTGCAATATAAAGTGTAATTTTGATTATGTGCGTTTACATTCTATTTGACAAATACCTTTGTTTTTTTTTTTTATTATGTAATCTTTAACAAAACTCTTTGGAACCTTTACATGTAACATCAGCCCTTTGCGCTTGGTTCTAAATGCAATTTCTTTGACCAAAGCCCATTTTTTTATACCCTCCACCATACTATGGAGGGTATATTAACTTTGTCATTCCGTTTGTTACTCCTCGAAATACTCATGTCAGACCCAACAAAGTATATATATTCTTGATCAGCGTAAAATTCTAAGTCGATTTAGCGATGTCCATCTGTCTGTCTGTTGTAATCACGCTATCTTTCGAACGAATTGAGATAGAAAGCTATAATTTTGCACACATGTTTATTTTTTCAGTAGGCAGGTTAAGTTCGTAAATAGTATAAGTTCGTTCGGGGCGAACTTATATTACCCTCCACCATTTTGAAGGTACTTGAAAAATTTCCAAAAAATTTCGTCGAAAAATAAACCTCAAAGGGGCTTTACAAAGACCTAGTCCTGCATATACATTTTATATACATTCAAGTGAATAATGCCGTTAATACCATCAAAAAATCAAATATAGTGGATTACATGAATATGTGCTTACATGAAGAAACAATTTTCCGTCATAGTTTGTAATACGAGCTTCAAATACGAAATTTGTAACAATTCCGACGAATAATATTCTTAAAACCATCAATATACAAAATATAAGGAGGTATCGTTATTTGGGTCTATATGAAAATGTGGACCTGCATACGAAAAATTTGTCATACTCATTACAAACCTCCAATACGGAATTAAAAAAAAAAACAATTCCGGTAAAAAAAAACCCGCCTCTAAAACATTCCAAATAGCGAATATAGGGGTAACTGTTGTATGGGGGCTATACTTTATCGTTGACCTATAAAAACAATTCTCTTTCAGAAAGTAAAGTACTCACAAGTACTCCTTGTGGATGTTAGGTATAAAATTTATATTTCGAGGTGTTACAAACAAAATGTCAAACTTAATGTACCCTCTATACTCCACTATAGTATAGAGGGTACATTAAGTTTGGTTTAAAAAATACAGAAATTAGTTAATTCCCTGTACCACAATAGTGTGGAGTATAAAAGCAGTAAGTTCGGCCAATATCCTCTAGCATTCGGAACAAATTTGGAATTTAACAAGTAAAAAAACTGTAAGTTCGGCCGGGCCGCACTTTCAATACCCTCCACCATTTCGAACGTATTTGGCAAATCTCAAAAACAATTCAATACGTTAAAAATTCTGTTAAAATCTTAAAAATACCGAATGTAGCTGTCATTTTAGGGTCTATACGACGTCATGGACCTACATAGGTAAATTTTGTCATAAGCTATTACAATATTCAAATGCGAAACTTAGAAAAAAATCGGTAATAATGTAGATAAAATCATCAAAATACCGAATATCGAGAGGTACCGTTATATGGGGGCTATACGAAGACGTGGACCTGCACACACAATTTTCTGTCTTCGGCTATAGTATCCATTACGAACATCAAATACCAAATTTGAAACAATTCCGGAGAATAATCTCGCTAAAATCATCAAAATACCGAATATCGGGAGGTAAGGCTATAAGGGGGCTATACCAAAACGTGGACCTACATAGCCCATTTTCAATACCAAAAGTCCGGCAGACATAATATACATTTGAGTAAAATTTTATCAATCTACTTCAATTCGTTCGGAAGCTAGAGTGATTTCCACAGACGGACAGACATCCCTAAATCGACATAGAATTTTATGCTGATCAAGAATATATATACTTTGTGGGGTCTAAAATGTGTATTTCGAGGTGTTAAAAACGGAATGACAAACTTAATATACTACCATACCATACCATACTATGGTGGAACAAATGCACAAAGACATAATACCCTTATCACTATGTGGTGTAGGGTATAAACACGCTAGCAAATTAAAAAGTAAACAAATAAAAAAGCATTAAATACGGCCGGGCCGAACTTTAAATTACCTCCACCATTTGGAAAGAATTTGAAAATTTTCACAAAAAAAAATAAAACCTGTTAAAATTCTGTTTAAATCTTAAAAATACCGATTATATCCGTTATATTGGAGTCTATACGAAGATGTTATGCAGCATAGGTAACTTTTGTTATAAGTCATTACAATATTCAAATACGAAACTTAAAAATATCCAATGAAAAATGTAGCTAAAATCGTCTAAATATATGTATGTGGGCTATATGATATCGTGGACCCATATGGACATTTCTCTTCCAGGAGGTAATGGATTTACAGGCACATCAAAAACGAAATTTGAAACACTCCCGGTGTATTTTGTAGCTAAAATCATCAAATACCGAATACACATTGCAGTAAAATTTTATAAACCTACTTCAATTTATTCGGAGGCTAGAGTGATTTCCACAGAAGTACACACAGACAGGCGGAAATTGACATGGGGTCTAAAATGTATATTATGGTATACAAATATACCCAGTGTTTGTATGAATTATTTTGTTTACATTGCAAAGCAACTGAAATAAAGAGGGCAAGTTCCCCCTTCTTGTACACTTTTGGAAATTTTCGGATTAAAAATCCAAATCTATGCACATTAGGTATATAGTGTCTTCGGTAATATTGCAGATAAAATACGAGGAATATTTTCGAATCAACGAAGGGTTTGTTGGACCTTTTTTAGAATATGACTAAAAACTCCCTTTAGACGGGATCGTATCTAGTCAAAATTATTTGTCATAAAATTCTACTATTGGTTCTAGAAGACGTTAAGAATCTAAATGCAAGAAATTCATATATATATAAATACAAGAAAATCTTCAACAAAACATCATTTTAGAAAGATGACGTCACAAACAAAAATATTTTTCAAAAAATTTTACTGTTCACATAAAAGAAATCTCTATTTCCATTGTACATCAAAACCAGTAAGGAAAATTCAGGCGGGCCGACTATATGTTATTCTACACCACTATACACTTTAGAGCAGTTTTAGTTTGGTTTCAGAGGGAACTAATGTATGGGGGGATTATTCAATTCTGAATCGATTTTCACTAAATTTGACGGAGACATTTTAATATTTTATAACAAATAAGATTGCTATAGAGTGCATGACATCACTTCAAGAAGCATTGTATTGAAAAATATATAACGGAGCCGAGTTCCTCAAAATGGAAACGTACGTCCCGAAATTCATTCCATTTGGGCTGATATTGCCATTATTTGCACAATAAACCTAAAATCGGATTAAGGATATATATGGGAGCTATATCCAAATCTTAGCCGATCTCGATACAATTTGGCCAAGCTATTTTCGAACTCTATGAGATATCTGGTACAAAATGTCATTGTTGTCGAATGCATATTACGAATGTGAGGGACTTAAACACCAAATCGGATGAAACATATATATGGGAGCTACAGCTATATGTGAACCGTTCTTCGCCGAATTCGATGTACTTGCTTCTAGACTGAATTCGGTCGGGTATACCAAAATTCAAGACTTTTATACTGATATTGGCCATTTGGTGCACAAACACCAAATAGGATGAAACGTATATATGGGAACTATACCTATATCTGAACCGAAAATTTGGTGTACTTGCACATAGATTGAATCCGGTTGGATGTGCCAAAATTCAGGTAATTTGGACTTATATTATCCATTTAGTGCACAATTAACCCGAAATCGATTGAAGATACATGGGAGCTATATTTAAATGTGATCCAATTGTCTCCAATTTCAATAGGGTTCGTCCATGGGCCAACAAATATAGTTTACAAAATTTTATCTCAATCGGATGATTAATGCGACCTGCATTTTGTTCAAAAGAATACATGGGCGGACGAACAGAATGTCATGCATAAATCGACTTAGTGATTTATGAAGATCCATGTTACAAACAAATGCACTAAGATTTAATACCCTTACCACTATGTGGTGTAGGATATAAAAATATTACCAAAATTTTCGATCCCTTAAAGTAATATAAAATTTCGTTTTAGGCGGAATTAGTCAAAAGATTATTGGTTAGTTATAACGTCCAAAATACACACCGACTATAGGAAAATCCTCAACCTTCTGTGTTTCAGAAGGCGGCATCAAAAAAATTGCATAACTGTAAAAATTGTAGAATAATATTCTTGTCTAAAGAGTTTTTAATAGTTCTTCAATGTCTTAAAAAGACTCTGTCTAAAATTTGTTAATTTTAACATAGCTACGAGACCTTCAAATTATTATACAATGATGGCGAAAGTTAATATAAATGTATCTTTAAATTTAAATTGTTGCAAAATGGTCAGGCTTATCCCTTTATTGTTGTTTTTATAAAAACAACGTTTGTTTATTAGTGGAGAACGGTGGTAATGTTTACCAGGGGGTAAGGCAGGGAATACCTAGGTTTCGGAAAGAGCCACCAATCCTCATCAGTTCCCTTGTTTTTTGTCTGGGATATTCTCCCCAGAAGTTATTTTAAAAATAACTTCTATGACAAAAAAAATTTTTTACCCAAGTGACGAGATCGAAAGCTCAATAGAAGAGGAACCAAAGAATTAAATAAAACTAAAATTCTTTTGGAAAGTCTTCTAAATCTTACAACCGCACTTATAAACATTCACATCTTTCACGTCGACTGTGCTTTGTCTATAAATAGAACAGTGTGGCTTGTTTGTTCGGGATACCGTAGTATTTTGTTGTTGCAAAATGGTCGTTCTCCACTAATAAACAAACGTTGTTTTTATAAAAACAACAATAAAGGGATAAGCCTTACCATTTTCAAGAACAAAATACTACGGTATCCCGAACAAACAAGCCACACTGTTCTTTAAATTTAAATATAAAAGTTCCTATTTATTTGAGTTGAAATAAAAAAAATCCCAACTAATAGGACATGCTGATCTTAAGCACACTTAAGGTGAGAGTTCATATAAAGACTTTTTTGACTGGCTTAAGTCATTGGCTGTCTTCTTCAGAAAATAACAAAGGTGTGAATACATAGAACAAGTTTTTTACTGGCTTAAGTTATCGGCTGGCTTCTTTGTAAAAGAACAAAGGAGTTTTAGGTTGACTTAGTTCGATTTTGGCCCTACGCTCCTTTGTTCTTTTACAAAGAAACCAGCCGATGGCTTGAGCTTGTCAAGAAAGCTTTTTATGTATACTCGCCTTTACACCATTTGACAAGTTTTGCAGTTTTTTTTTCATACGGGAACATACATAGTGTAAAGGAATGTTAAAAATCGTTAGTTCTCTTCGAATTACAAAAAATGCTCTTAATTCCTTTCGGTCGTACAGTAGACACAACTGTTGCCTATACCTTTCTCCAATTTAATGTCTTAATACATTAACACATTGTTTTGTTTCCAGAATAACCTAACATTTATATTCTCATAAATTGTAGAAATTTAAAAAATATATATATTCCATTTATTACCCATTCAAAATGACACTCGCAGCAAAGACAATTTACACCAAAATTCGATCATAAATAAACAACCAACCGTCATAAATATCAAAGCGAAGGAACATAGATCTGCTAAAACAACAAGAATGCAACAAATTACAATCGTGATCATCATTACGATTCAGCAACCTGGTGCAACACTTCTTGGCAATATTCAATTTACAGGGATTACAAGCAAATCAATATCCACGTCTCAGAATCCAATACATCATCAGCATCAAATAACAGTTGCGAATCCGAACTCAGATGCATTTCATGTAATAAAACTTAAATTTACAACACGTAAGCGCCTTCACACGTGCCACCTTCACCGCCACCACCGTCAAACCCAGGCCTCATCTTTGGAGCCATCGTCTAACCACGCCAACACATGGAGGAGTCAATTTAAGAGCAATTGTTTAATATTTTAAGAAAATCTTATTTAGCTTTGTTTGTTTTGAGGCAAATTTTAGAGTGACGAAGCAACCAAGCCTGACCACGAAACGAAGCAACCAAACGAGTGCGGTCGAAGTTGTCGTTGTTGGCTGGTTGGTTGGTAACGAACAATGATGAAAGCCATTATCTGAACTTGTGTGTAAATCGAATTATTGGCAATTTATAGCGTGGCAGGGAAGATAAGTGGTTATATTAGCAGTGGTTGGTCATTTGCCTGGATTCGGGCATCTGCATGAAAGCAGAAGGAAGGCAATGCAACTTCGGTATTTGGAACGATCCAAATTGTTTCATTCCACAATTCAATGGACCATTGATAGTTTTTCGTTTGCAGCAATTATTGGTCCGTGTTTCGATACTTTTTGCTATACTTGTTTTTACCAAGAAGGCGAATACAATGGCGCTTATGAAGGCATAACTAGAGTTGCCAGCTTTCCAGTATATGTAACAAGGAAACAATTGTTTGGCGTATGTGGCACCATGGTACAATGATATCAAGGTAGGGCTATGATACCATATGATTTTAATTATTTTATTTTCTAGGCTGAATATGTCAACTTCATTTGCTTATGTGTGTGTTTTCTTTTCAATAACAAAAAAATTGTTCAGAAAACATACAAATTCGGGTGTTTTCAAAATGTTTATTTCAACGTATGCATCGACAAAATCTAGAGTTTTTGTAGCGAAATAATCCCTATATAGTACATGATTTTGAAAAAAAGTGTTGACCTTTCATTCAGTTATCGCGATTTTCAATTATTTATTCAAAATAAATGCAACAAGTTGTTTGATTTTTATACCCTACACCACAAGGTGGTCAGGGTATTATGTCTTTGTGCATTTGTTTGTAACAGGCAAAAGGAAACGAGATAGACCCATAGTTCCTTTTGATGATCTGCATAGAATCACTTTCTGAGTTGATTTATGCATGTCAGTCCGTCTGTCCGTCCGTCCGTCCGTCCGTCCGTCCGTCCGTCCGTCCGTCCGTCCGTCTGTCCATGTATTCTTGTGAACAAAATGCAAGTCGCATTTATTATCCGATTGAGATGAAATTTTGCAAACAACATTTGTTTGGCCCAAGGACGAACCCTATTGAAATTTGAGATAATCGGTAAAAATTTAGATATAGCTCTCATATATATCTTCGTCCGATTTGCCTTTTATTGTGCACCAAACGTGTAATATCAGCCCGAATAGTATGGAATTTTGCACATACAACCAAATTAGGCCTGAAAATAAGTATGCCAAATTTTATCGAAATCGGTTCAGATATAGCTATAGCTCCCATATATATTGTTCATCCGATTAGTTATTTTTGTCCTCCGCAGCCGTAATATGCACTCTGCAACAACAATATTTGGGGAAATATATCAAATGCAGCTCAGAAATACCTTTGCTAAATTTTATCGAGATCGGTTCAGATTTGGATATAGCTCCCATATATAACTTCGTCCGATTTACCATTTATTGTGCACCAAACGTCTAATATTTGTCCAAATGGGATGGAATTTGGCACATACGATTTGGCACACATAGTCTAGCAGGTAGTATGCCAAATTTGGTGAAGATCGGTTCAGATATAGTTATAGCTCCCATATATATTGTTCATCCGATTTATTGTATTTGTTACCCACAGCCGTAATATGCACTCCGTAACAATGATATTCAGGGAAATATATCAAATACAGCTCAGAAATATCTTTGCCAAATTTTATCGAGATCGGTTCAGATTTGGATATAGTTCCCATATATATTTTTATCCGATTTCAAATTAATTTCGCACCAAATGGGCAATACAAGTCCGAATTTAAAAGATACAAATGCTTCGGCATATTTAGTCCTTTGAATTTTAAATTATAATTATAATCATAGCGTGTATGATTGAATTCTCCCATAAAAACTTTTAATTATTAAGTGGAGCTCAACTAAATTACCAAAGTGGTGTAGGGTATCATAAAATCGGCCCCGCCCGACTTTAGGACTTTCTTTACTGGTTTATTGTTGTGATACTATTTCTGACATTACAAGCCAAACAGGTAGACCTCTATACTTACAATTTTTTTAAAGTTGGCCTACATTTTCTTCATTGTACCATGTGTGGCACTTCCACATGCCATTTGTGTTATCAGTATCCTAATAAATATAGCTACATACCGTCTACATTACTAGTAGGCTAAAAAATAATGAGTTGTTAATTTAAAATGTGCAAGACAAAATTGCTTACTATTCCCACTACAAGTAATGAGTAACGAAGTGAGCACACCGACAATAGAAGCTTACATCGCTGTTTCCAAAGTTAGAAAACACAGAAGAAACAAGTAAAAAACAGTAAGTTTCCACACAATATTTGTTCGATCCAAGGACGAACCCCTATTGAAATTGGTGAGAATCAATTCAAATTTAGATATAGCTCCCATTTGGGTTTTAAGTCCCAAACATGCGTATTATGCACTCCGAAAAAATGATATTTGGTACCAGATAACTTATGGAGATCGCTTAAGATTAGGATATAGCTCCCACATAAATATTTATCCGATATCAGATTTATTGTGCACCAAATGTCTAATATCAGCCCAAATGGACTGAATTTTGGCAAATCTGGCTAAATTCATCCTAGAAATAAGACTTCAAATATATATATGTTTCATCCGATTCGGTTTTAAGTCCCTCATATGCGTAATATGCACTCCACAACAATGATATTTGATACCGGGCATCAGATACTGCTCGAAAATACCTCTGTTAAATTTTGTCGAGTCGGTTCAGAGCTTCGATATACATCTTCATATAGCTGCTATTTAAAATATGTAAAATTTCATAATGTAAAGGGCTATTTTTTAGCTATCATAAATTGTTCGTGTTTTGTTTCACTGTTAAACATCTTCAGTTTAGTCTATAATTTAACCATGAATTGTTTTACCAACGAACAACCTTGCAAATCATTCAATGTTATTATCAAAATGCATGAAAGAGCATGACTTGCATAACAATCGGTTTCAATAAGACGGTACCGCATGCCACACAGCACACGTAACAATATACTTATTGTGAGGCGAGTTCGGTGAACATCGGAACCGGTCAATTGGCCGCTACATCGTGCGATTTAACGCCTTTTGACTATTTTTTTGTCGGGAAGTGTTAAAGTTCATGTCATTGGAAGACAACATTTAAGGATTAATTCGTGAAATACTGGTCGAAATGTTGGGAAGAGGATGCCAAATTTAGATTAGGCGGATGGACCAGTCGCGGTCAACATCTGCATGAAATAATTTTCAAATATTAAATTATATGGACCTTGCTACCAATTAATAATATTGTCCACATAGGTCCATTATTCATATAACCATAATATATACGGTACCTTACGATAGGTAATATAATAATATAGGGCGATTTCGAAGATCGAAGCTCTTTTGCTTGTCAGTATGACATTTCAAGAATGAAATAGGCCAAAAACATACATATGCAAGAGGCTTTCAAATCTACAGAAATTTTTGTTATGCAAACTATGTTGGTATTGGGTATCATCTGATCGGCCCTGCTCGATCAAACCTTGTTAATCGGTGTCATCGCCACTCCACTGAGATGGCATGACCCTTATATAACAGTGACCTGTGATAATCCCGACCATAAGCCAGATTTGTCCATGGAGATGTGCGAACTTGTTCTCTTCCCGGAGAGTGTAGGGCAAAGTTTCTTCGAGACATTACATCTCCTTTCATTTAGCCAGCTTTGTTGAAAAACCCAAGATGTCGACCACGGTATCGATTGACTCCGATCCAGTCTTGCCAATCCATATGCTTGCTGCTTCATTACCGTGATTAAGTTTGAAAAAGTTTCTAATATTACCACACTTACCATCTTTAAACCATCAGTATAGCTTTTACGGGTTCAGACATCCCTGTGCATGGCAAAATTGGTTAATACCTTTAATGACCGAAACGCAATGTATTATTTTTCGAAACAAAAAATAAAAACACAGAACTGGCTGAAGTCGGGCACCCTCAGAAAAAAAGTATAATCAGCTGATATTTCCATCATACCTTTTGATTATACCATGATTCGTATGATTTTTTTTTCGGCACTCTACGTTTACAGAAAAATCAGTAAGGAAAGCTCAAAAGTCGGGCGGGGCCGACTATATGATACCCTACACCACTATGCATATTTAGTAGAGCTCTCGTAAAAAGGTTTATACAGGGCATTTCAGAGCTCTATGAGATATTTGGTACAAAATCAAAATCTATCTAATTCTATCGTGAATTTTACGAACTATAGCTATCTCTGAACCGGGTTTCTCCAAATTTTACGTATTAGCTTCTAGACTGGTGATTTGTGCTGATATTGACCATTTAGTGCACATTTAACCCGAAATCGGACGAAGATATATATGAGAGCTATATCCAAATCTGAACCGATTTCGATAAAATTTAAAACAGCTATTCCTGTGCTCCATCTAATACCTGGTACCAAATATCACGGTTGTGGAGTGAATATTACGAATGTATGGGACTAAAACTCTAAATCGGATGAAACATATATATGGTTGCTATATCTATATCTGAACCGATTTTCACTAAATCTGATATACTTGCTTCTAGGCTGAATTTGGTCCGATGTACTAAAATTCAGTCCATTTGGACTTATATCGGCCATTTGGTGCACAATTAACCCGAAATCGGATGAAGATATATATGGGAGCTATATCCAAATCTGAACCGATTTCGATAAAATTACAAACAGCTATTTCTGGGCTGTATCTTATATCTGGTACCAAATATCATTCTTGTGGAGTGCATATTACGAATGTGAGAGGCTTAAACACCAAATCGGATGAAAGATATATTTGGGAGCTATAGCTATATCTGAACCGATTTTCTCCAAATTTGATATACTTGCTTCTAGGCCGAACTCGGTTGGGTGTGCCAAAATTCAGGTAATTTGGACTGATAGTGGACATTTGGTGCACATTTAACCCGAAATCGGATGAATATATATATGGGAGCTATAGCTGTTTCTGAACCGATTTTCTCCAAATTTGTTGTATTTGCTTTAAGGCTAATCTCGGTCACATGTGCCAAAATTCGGGCCATTTGGGCTGATATTGGCCACTTGGTGGTCAATTAACCCGAAATTGGATGAAGATATATATGGGAGCTATATCCAAATCTGAACCGATTTCGATAAAATTTAAAACAGCTATTTCTGTGCTCCATCTAATACCTGGTACCAAATATCACGGTTGTGGAGTGCATAGTAGGAATGTGAGGGACTTAAAGATCAAATCGGATGAAAGATATATGGGAGCTATAGCTATATCTGAACCGATTTTCTCCAAATTTTATATACTTGCTTCTAGGCCGAACTCGGTTGGGTGTGCCAAAATTCAGGTAATTTGGACTGATAGTGGATATTTGGTGCACATTTAACCCGAAATCGGATGTAGATATATATGGGAGCTATATCTAAATTTGATCCGATTCTCACCAATTTCAAAAGGGTTCGTCCTTGGGCCAAAAAAATACTGTTTGGAAAATTTCATCTCAATCGGATAATAAATGCGACCTGCATTTTGTTCACAAGAATACATGGACAGACGGACGGACGGACAGACGGACTGACATGCATAAATCGACTCAGAAAGTGATTCTATGAAGGTTCTCAAAAGTAACTATGGGTCTATCTCGTTTCCTTCTCCATGTTACAAACAAATGCACAAAGACATAATACCCTTACCACTATGTGGTGTAGGGTATAAAAAACAATTGGCAACTATGCAAAAGTCTCTGTGAGATATTCCTGTGGCAGAAAAAAACCAGTAAGGAAAGCTCAAAAGTCGGGCGGGGCCGACTATATGATACCCTACACCACTATGCATAATTAGGAGAGCTCTCGTAAAAAGGTTTATACAGGGCATTTCAGAGCTGTATGAGATATTTGGTACAAAATCAAAATCTATCTAATTCTATCGTCCATTTTACGAACTATAGCTATCTCTGAACCGGGTTTCTCCAAATTTGACGTATAAGCTTCTAGACTGAATTCGGTCTTATGTACGAAAATTCATGCCATTTGGGCTGATATTGGCCATTTGATGCACAATTAACACGAAATCGGATGAAGATATATATGGGAGGCATATCCAAATCGGAACAGATTTTAATAAAATTAAAATCAACTATTTTTGGGCTTTATCTGATATCTGGTACCAAATATCATTCCTGTGGATTGCATATTACGAATGTGAGGGACTTAAAGACCAAATCGGATGAAAGATATATATGGGAGCTATAGCTATATCTGAACCGATTTTTACTAAAATTGGTGTACTTGCTTCTAAGCTGGTTTCTGTCGGATTTGCCAAAATTGATGCTATTACGGCCATTTGGTGGTCAATCACCAGAAATCGGATGAAGATATATATGGGAGCTATATCCAAATCTGAACCGATTTCGATAAAATTTAAAACAGCTATTCCTGTGCTCCATCTAATACCTGGTACCAAATATCACGGTTGTGGAGTGAATATTACGAATGTAAGGGACTAAAACACTAAATCGGATGAAACATATATATGGTTGCTATATCTATATCTGAACCGATTTTCACTAAATTTGATATACTTGCTTCTAGGCTGAATTTGGTCCGATGTACTAAAATTCAGTCCATTTGGACTTATATCGGCCATTTGGTGCACAATTAACCCGAAATCGGATGAAGATATATATGGGAGCTATATCCAAATCTGAACCGATTTCGATCAAATTACGAACAGCTATTTCTGGGCTGTATCTTATATCTAGCACCAAATATCATTCGTGTGGAGTGCATATTACGAATGTGAGAGGCTTAAACACCAAATCGGATAAAACATATATATGGGAGCTATATCCAAATCTGAACCGATTTTCTCCAAAATTGTTGTATTTGCCTTAAAGCTAATCTCGGTCACATGTGCCAAAATTCGGGCCATTTGGGCTGATATTGGCCATTTGGTGGTCAATTAACCCGAAATCGGATGAAGATATATATGGAAGCTATATCCAAATCTGAACCGATTACGATAAAATTTAAAACAGCTATTTCTGTGCTCCATCTAATACCTGGTACCAAATATCACGGTTGTGGAGTGCATAGTAGGAATATGAGGGACTTAAAGATCAAATCGGATGAAAGATATATATGGGAGCTATAGCTATATCTGAACCGATTTTCACTACATTTGATATACTTGCTTCTAGGCTGATTTTGGTCCGATGTACTAAAATGCAGTCCATTTGGGCTGATATTGGCCATTTGGTGGTCAATTAACCCGAAATCGGATGAAGATATATATGGGAGCTATATCCAAATCTGAACCGATTTCGATAAAATTTAAAACAGCTATTTCTGTGCTCCATCTAATACCTGGTACCAAATATCACGGTTGTGGAGTGCATAGTAGGAATGTGAGGGACTTAAAGATCAAATCGGATGAAAGATATATGGGAGCTATAGCTATATCTGAACCGATTTTCTCCAAATTTGATATACTTGCTTCTAGGCCGAACTCGGTTGGGTGTGCCAAAATTCAGGTAATTTGGACTGATAGTGGACATTTGGTGCTCATTTAACCCGAAATCGGATGAAGATATATATGGGAGCTATATCTAAATTTGATCCGATTCTCACCAATTTCAATAGGGTTCGTCCTTGAGCCAAAAAAATATTGTTTGGAAAATTTCATCTCAATCGGATAATAAATGCGACCTGCATTTTGTTCACAAGAATACATGGACAGACGGACGGACGGACGGACGGACGGACAGACGGACGGACATGCATAAATCGACTCAGAAAGTGATTCTATGAAGGTTCTCAAAAGTAACTATGGGTCTATCTCGTTTCCTTCTCCATGTTACAAACAAATGCACAAAGACATAATACCCTTACCACTATGTGGTGTAGGGTATAAAAACTCATTCACGATTCGTTGCGTCTGCGCCTCCCGCTATCAATCCAATTTGTATGTCTCTTTGGCCAACTACTTTTCTTCTGCTGCATCGTTCGTAATCCGTTTGTATTGGCCACATCCGAACCATCATTGTCAATGAACGTGTCGATGTATGTGCACCAAGCAATGGGCAAATATAATGGTGATACCTGGAATCCAGGAATTGAAATCAATATTCAATTATCTGAATTTTCGTCATTTGTTGCTGATATTTGTTAAAGCTTCTTTCGTTAGTATCGAAATGGACGAAGCAGTAAAGGAAGGTGGGAAGGGGTATAGATTACGATACTAATCCATAAATTGGATTTTTGGCGCAAAGATGAGACTCTTTCGAATTCGTTCTGCTTCTTATAGAAATTGTAAATAATTTTATGAGGAGCATAATAAGTGTTTTTGTTACCTTTCGTTCAACACACGTTCCAGTGATCGAGGTCAATTCGATATGCATAGGAAATGTGAATGTATTGTAGCTTAAATATAGAAAGGTTCTAACTTAAGGGCCTATATTTCACATAAGATATGTTCAATTTTTTGGAAAATATGGAACTATGCGTGAGGTAGCTGACCGAAATATTCCACTTCATCTAATACAGATAAAAATATTGGCATTTGCAAAATTTAAAGGAAATTAAATCAATTGTTGTTGTTTTTATTGTTGACCTCTTGCATATTAATTCTTAATAACTTTATTTTGGCTTAAGGTCAATTGAAAACATCAGTGTTTTGTTTTTATACTTTTGATTTTTATTTTCCGATATTTCGACTGTCTTCGACAGTCATTTTCAGGAAAAAAACTACAAAAAGATACAAAACAATTAACAAACAGGATAACAATAATAATACACAATTTACTTTTTATTGAGAAAAGCAGCAGCCTTCTTTCACCGTATATGCTTAACCAAATTCTTGTCTGTCTATGCTTTTGAACTAAGTTCCTATAAATGTGTGTATATATTCGATATTTCATTGAAATTGGAGATATATACCCAAATCTTAACCGATTTCCAATTAAGTTGTCAAATTTATTATTTTAACCAAATTCCGCCACAAATCGACCGAAAATATATATATGGAAGCTATGTCCAAGTCTGAACCGATTTCAATATAATTTGACAAATTAATTTTTGGATCAAAATCCCGTCACACATTCCAAATTTCATTGGAATCGAACATATATATCGTGTTTGCTGCATCAAATAAACGAACATCTATATCCGAATCTGAGCCGACTTTAAAATAAATTTAATATTTATTTTCTAATCAAAATCTCGTCACACATTCCAAATTTCATTGGAATCAAACATATGTACGTTTGTAGGCATTTGCTAGGATGGATACCTTCTGGCATATCTTAGTTTCGTCCCCTGCATTTTGTTCTTATATTCTACATTGCACTTATCTTCTTTTTTATTTTCGATTTTGTTTTGCTACATAAAGAGTTGACGTGATTCTTAGATTTAAAGCCTAATTGATACTTGTCCTTATCATAAATATTAGAGTTGCAATATTGCTCCGAAAATCCAGGTATGCAAATAATTGGCTTGTATAACTTTTCCATTGTATCCCTCGTTTTGATTGCGCCTTTTATTAAATCGTCAAAAGTGTTTTTCGGGAAGTCGTTGTTTTGAAGGACATTCGTATTCGCTCTCCGTTTTTTTTTTTTTGGTGAAATCGTTTGCGCTTATGCTGTGTACTCTTTTTATAACATTTCCGGCTGTATTTATTTTTATTCGTCTTGAGTGTTTTGAGTAATGATTAATAAGTCGTCCCGAAGTTTTTGATACCAATCAAGAATCAGTTCATTGCCTTGCCTGATTATAAGGGCGTCCAAGTATACTAGTTTTCCTTTTTCTTCGGCCTCGGCACATATCTATCAAGGGAGTTTAAAACATTTAAAGTATTGTCAATCTCCGTTTTCTTTACAATGCAAAATAGGTCGTTAACATATTAAATCAATATTTTTGGTCTTGTCATCAATTTCCCAATTGAAGCGTCCAATAACTCCTCCATTACGATATCGCAATAATCGGTGACGCCGGAGATTCCACAGGAAGTCCTTTTTTCTGCTCATACACCTTGTCATCATACTAAAATATCTTGATTCTTTTATACATAGAGTCGGTATTTCAATGAAGAGGTCCTTCGGAATTTGTGTATGTGTTTTAATAATTTCCCTTTTGTCTGTTATTGTCCTCAAAGCTAAATGTATAAGTATGCTGGGAAAAAGAGATACAACGTCGAATGATAACAAGATTTCGTCCTCTTCAATTTTTACATCTTTAATTCTGTCTTTTAGATCCAGCGCGTCTATGATATTATTACCAGAATCCTCCGTCAAATGTTTTGAAATGTCCATGATCTATTTGGAAAGCTCATATGATGGGGAGTGGGAGTGGGTTTCCTTCTTTATGGATTTTGGGTCGTCCGTAAATTCTTGGCGCAACTGCTGTGTTAGTAATTAATATTTTTTTCGAAAATATTTATTATATTCATTTTTAGTATTTTTTCCGTCAAAAATAATGGAATGTGTATAATTTGAAGACAATCGGACTCTTACATCACATTTTATAAGAGTTATAATTATTCAAAAACTTTAACCTTTGTGGGGGAGGTACTTGATGAAGTGGACCGATATTGTCCATTTTCGCACCTGATGCAAATATAATATTTGCAAAGTGCAGTAAAATATTTGTTGAAAATTTCGGCCTTTTGTGGGGGAGGTGCCAGAAGGAGTGGACCGACATTGTCCATCTCCGAACTCGATCTAAGTTTGATTGTTTGATTCCGATATACTAAGTTTGGTTCAAATCGGATACTCCCTTCGTGTGCACCAACCAGCCGGACGGACATCGCTAGATCGACTCCAAATGTCCTGAAACAGATTTGGCCGACGTGTTGGCCGTATAAAATGATAGCCATATGGCTGATGGTATAAAAAGTATCGTATACTTTCTAAACTCTTCATACTACTCCCGCTTAATACACTGCTGATCCACATACAACTAACCTGAACATCTATCATTATTGATAATAAGATAAAAACCATTAATTTTATTACGTTGTCGATTATTTTATTCCCAATGTTGGATGGTGTAGTATTCCATTTCGCTCGTCCGTCCAAATTTAATTGTGCGCAACATGCGTGTGTGATAAATCTTCATCAATTCGAGTCAATTTCCTCTCAATAATTTATTTGCAAACATTTCGGATGTGTTCTGTATTGAACATTAGAGTTGGGGATATTATGGATTGCGATTTCGTACGACCGCTTTGGCAAGTTCGGAGTAGACGTTCGTTCATACCTTAGCAGCCAACAAATAGTACGCCAAGCATATAGGTGGAATGTCTGAACTTCTGTTCATTTGTCTTAGGATAAATGGTGTCGTCACATCGAAAAAAAGATATCCTAGCCGAACCCAGCCAAAATTTGGAAACTTGGAGGCTGTACGCGCCAAATAATCCAGGTAATATAAACAAACTACATTCTGCATTACCAGTAGGCTTAAGTCATCGCCCGGCTTCTTCATTAAAGAACGATTGTTATATATGTACCTGTATTAGACCAAACTTACCAAGAGAGGCAAAAGTCCTAGTAATGTTCTAACAGCGAACATGCTGCGCTTGGAAATCTACTAAATTCGTTTTTCCTCTAAAACAAAATTTAAAAATTGTTCTACCTTCACCTGGTTAGTTTTGGATGGGTCCGGGCCGTTATGATCAGGGCGCGAAGAACTGGTAAGGTAGAGGTAAAGTTTTATAATCCAGGGAATTTCACTCCACCCTGTTTCTTGTTCCACATACGACTGGCACACACATACATAGTTGAATGTCCAACGCTTCAAACTTGGCTGGCATGATTGACTGTATCAAACGCTTTGGAAAGTCAAGGGCGACCAACAATTTTCTATGGTACGGCTTGTTCTCGACTAATATGTGACGACATGGCGTAAATGCTGCTGTGTTATTAATAGGACGAACCCATGTTTTAGGACGAACCCATGTTCATGTTTGTCGTCTTCAAAGTTCTAAAATTATTCGCTGCTGACAACAAAAGCCAAATAGACCTGTGTGAATCGCTTTTGCTAGCTTACTAGCCTGGCTTCAGTAGTGATGCCACCTGTCCCATTTTCCAGGCTCAAGGTTCAATGTTGCAAGATACTTAACTCTCGGAGTATCCAGCTATTTCAAGATTACAATTGAGCTTCCATCTGGACACAATGCTCTGATTGGTAAACTGTAGTAGTACCTCCTCGTTGCAAAGAAATATAATAAGAAGTAGTTCTCCTAGATGTGCCCCATTCCCAAAGGGGTATTCGACTTTTTGGTGTTTGAAATAGCCAGCGCACACCTTCGGATCAGTCACCGTTACCATTAAAAGTTTACCAGGATTGGAAATAGATAGAACAGTTATTCACATTTTCAATGTTGCAACTCTTCAGATGGTCTACCCACTTTTTATATCCTACACCATACAAGGACGAACCTTATTGAACTTGGTGATAATCGGTTCAAATTTAGATATAGCTCGCATATTGATTATATAATCGATTTCGTGTTAATTTTTGCACCAATTGGCCAATATCAGGCCTATTGGCTTGGCACATCCGACCAAATTTAGATTAGTAGCAAGTACATCGAGTTTGGAGAAAATCGATCAGATATAGCTCTCATATATAGTTAATGCCAGTTAACTTATGGAACTCAAAAATACCTCGGTTAAATTTTATCGGTATCAGATTTGGATATAGCTCCCATATATATCTTCCACCGTTTTCAGATGATTAATATCAGTACAAATGGAGTGAATATTGGCCTGAAATCATCCTAGGAACAAATACTTCATATTTGATGAAAATAGGTTCAGATATAGCTATAGCTCCTATTTATGTTTCATCCGATTTGGGGAGCTAGTCCCACACATGCGTAATATGAACTCCACAACAATAATCTTTGGTACCAGATATAAGATACAGCTCAGAAATAAATGTCAAAAAAATAAATGACATTTTGTCAAGATCGGTTCAGATTTGAATATAGCTCCCATATATATCCGATTTCTGTTTTTTTGTGCACCAAATGATTAATATCAGCCCAAATGAATTGAATTTTAGAACTTCCGACGGAATTCAGCCCAAAAGCAAGTGCTTCAAATTTTGTTGAATGCGTAATATGCACACCACAACAATGATATTTCATGCCGGGCATCAGACACAGCTCGATCCAGCTCAAATTTCTCGTTCAAGATTTATTCAGTGAGAAAAACTTGAAGTTATCTATTGCTGTCAAATGTCTTTCCCGTTATGTTAAGGGTTTGAATTAATAGCAACATTAGTAAAATGCGAAAACCCCTTCAGAAACAACTACTTGCCGCTCTACAGACTTCTACTAACCCACTCTCTGTCCACTAACAAAACAAAACTAAAACAAATGTGTAATTTATATTAATTTATAACATATCTCTGATTTAATTATTTATTATCCAAATGTATGTGGTTCCATTTAATGACCATTTTAAAATTCATAATCGCTTCTCCCTATTAAATTCCCATGGCATGCCAGGGCTGTCAGAAAGAATAAATATGACTGTAAATGCGCGTATGTGTGTGTGTGTGTGTGTGTAGGTTTCAATCCGTATGTATGTCTGGTATCGTTCACATCTTAAGATGAGGTGATCAGAACTCACAGACCTGCACACGTAGCCGTTGATCTCTTATCCTGCTGCCCTGCTGCGTATTAAATTAACAAAGACACCATGTGGTGTGATGTTACACTTGTGCTCACATCAATGCCGCCTAAACGCCCTTTCACAATCATATTTATTATAAAATAATTTGTTATTACCCGTTTTTTTTTTCTCTTCTGTTTTGTTTTAGTCTCCTCCTTATGTTTGCCCTCCTACTTTAATTTGTTCACATTGTTGCTGTCCGGTCGAAGAGTTCTCTGATAAGGTATCCTTGTTGATTTTGTATGGTAATATGCCGTTGAGCTATTTGAAATTTAAATAAGATTTTATGAAATATGCATAATTGTTTAAAAAGCGGCAATAAAATTAATCATTCATAGTTGGTAAAATTAGTTTTGAAATCTGCCTAACTATTTCTATGTAGGGTACCAGTAGTCGGCACTTTAAGGAAAAAATTTACGGCTTCGATTGCAAATGTTCTGTTACAATCAATAAAAATGATAGTATTTTGAAATACAGTATAGAAATTTTAAATATGTACAATAATGATTTTAGACAGTAATCGGCACCACTTTCCAATTGTCGGCATTACAAGTTCCTCTAGTCGGCATACCCTTCTTTTGGTAAGAAAAAATGAAAGTAAAAAATTTCGGAAATAGCATCAAATTTTGGAATAAGATTAGATTCGTTCGAATTGGTCACCTTTGGCACGAATTATGGCCTTCAAACGGCCAATGAAACCGTCACACGCTGCTCGAATGTTGCTCTGCGGTATTCTGGCCCATTCCCGGCAAAGCGCTTGCTTGAGGTGATCGACACTTTGGTATTTTTTGGTGCCAACTTTGCACCATTTCATGTATTTGATGCATTAAACACGCTGTGTATGTTCGATTTCAATGAAATTTGAAATGTGTGACGAAATTTGATCAGAAAATAAATTTGTCAATCAATTCCAATTAAATTCGGCATGAGTGACTTAATTTGGTACAAAAATAAATTTGTTGTGAATGTTATGTACCAAACACCATATGTATGTCCTATTCCAATGAAATTCAGAATGCGTGGCGGAATTGGGATACAATAATAAATTTGACAAATTAATTAGAAATCGGTTAAAATTTAGATATAGCTCCCATATATATTCTCGGCCGATTTCACATATTTTATGCACCAAACACGGTATGTACCTCCAATTTCAATGAAATATGGAGGTGTGACAAAATTTGGTGTAAATGTAAATTTTGTCAAATTATATTGAAATCGTTTCAGATTGGAATATGATTTTATTAAGAATCATTGACCCACAACGCCTTTGCAATGGTATAAGGCTAACAGTAAACAAGTAAAAAAACTGTAAGTTCGGCCGGGCCGAACTTTGAATGCCCTCTACCAATTGGAACGAATTTGGCAATTTTCAAAAAAATAAAATCCGTTAAAAATTGTGTTAAAATCTTAAAAATACCGTGTTAAAATAAAAAAATATACATGAAGACGTGGGCCTGCACAGACAATCTTCTGTCATAGGCTGTAGTATGCATTACGAACATCAAATACCAAATTTGAACCTATTCCGGCGAATAATGTCTCTAAATTCATCAAAGTACCGAATATCGGGAGGTACCGTTATATGGGGCTGTACCAAAACGTGAACCTACCTTTTTCAATACCAAAAGTACTGCAGACATAATATACATTTGAGTAAAATTTTATCATCCTACTTTATTTCGTTCGGAAGCTTGAATGATTTCCACAGACTAACAGACGGATAGACGGACGGACATCGCTAAATCGACGTAGAATTTTGTGCTGATCAAGAAATTAAGAAATCCGAAGGACAATTCCTTCATGTATGCGGACTAAATGTAGCATGTTCTTGCTTTTCACATGGTCAGCTGTTCCTGGCATGTTCACGCGTTGGAAGACCGAGTTATTTGTTTGTTTACGCATTAAAGTATTACAATAATAACGTTTTTAAAAATTTTGAATTTGTGAGTTTTGCCTTGTTAAGGCGAAGATCATATGTTTTATGATTTATGTGTTTGTTTTCTCTTTCGAGACGAGCTTAATGATCTGAAATTTGCAGTGAAAAGGAAAGCCAGATAGACACTATCACACACTCACCACTATGCGACGCGTTTCGCCGTTGGTTAAGCGGCTCATCAGGCATATTTGGTGTGGATGATGGCTTACAAGGGCCGTTCTCTGGAAAGTAGTATATATTTCGAACTTATTGCAAAAAATTAGCATATGCGAATTATACACTAGAAACTCTCCAGGTTCGACTCAAGTTCTATTGGCAGATCTTTTTCACAGCAAAGTTTTGTTTTTGTAGTGATGGATTTTTTGTCCACAACAACTACATTGCTTCCAATGCATACACTTGTTTTAGTGCTGCTTTAGGAAGACGGGTTAATGGCTCTGAACGTAGAGACGGCAACTTCTAGTTGGCTGCACACCGAGGTCCGCGGTTCAAATCCCACAGCCAGGCTCGGCTGAATTTTTGAGTTTTGCCTTGTTAAGGCGAAGATCATATGTTTTATGATTTATGTGTTTGTTTTCTCTTTCGAGACGAGCTTAATGATCTGAAATTTGCAGTGAAAAGGAAAGCCAGATAGACACTATCACACACTCACCACTATGCGACGCGTTTCGCCGTTGGTTAAGCGGCTCATCAGGCATATTTGGTGTGGATGATGGCTTACAAGGGCCGTTCTCTGGAAAGTAGTATATATTTCGAACTTATTGCAAAAAATTAGCATATGCGAATTATACACTAGAAACTCTCCAGGTTCGACTCAAGTTCTATTGGCAGATCTTTTTCACAGCAAAGTTTTGTTTTTGTAGTGATGGATTTTTTGTCCACAACAACTACATTGCTTCCAATGCATACACTTGTTTTAGTGCTGCTTTAGGAAGACGGGTTAATGGCTCTGAACGTAGAGACGGCAACTTCTAGTTGGCTGCACACCGAGGTCCGCGGTTCAAATCCCACAGCCAGGCTCGGCTGAATTTTTGAGTTTTGCCTTGTTAAGGCGAAGATCATATGTTTTATGATTTATGTGTTTGTTTTCTCTTTCGAGACGAGCTTAATGATCTGAAATTTGCAGTGAAAAGGAAAGCCAGATAGACACTATCACACACTCACCACTATGCGACGCGTTTCGCCGTTGGTTAAGCGGCTCATCAGGCATATTTGGTGTGGATGATGGCTTACAAGGGCCGTTCTCTGGAAAGTAGTATATATTTCGAACTTATTGCATCACTACAAAAACAAAACTTTGCTGTGAAAAAGATCTGCCAATAGAACTTGAGTCGAACCTGGAGAGTTTCTAGTGTATAATTCGCATATGCTAATTTTTTGCAATAAGTTCGAAATATATACTACTTTCCAGAGAACGGCCCTTGTAAGCCATCATCCACACCAAATATGCCTGATGAGCCGCTTAACCAACGGCGAAACGCGTCGCATAGTGGTGAGTGTGTGATAGTGTCTATCTGGCTTTCCTTTTCACTGCAAATTTCAGATCATTAAGCTCGTCTCGAAAGAGAAAACAAACACATAAATCATAAAACATATGATCTTCGCCTTAACAAGGCAAAACTCAAAAATTCAGCCGAGCCTGGCTGTGGGATTTGAACCGCGGACCTCGGTGTGCAGCCAACTAGAAGTTGCCGTCTCTACGTTCAGAGCCATTAACCCGTCTTCCTAAAGCAGCACTAAAACAAGTGTATGCATTGGAAGCAATGTAGTTGTTGTGGACAAAAAATCCATCACTACAAAAACAAAACTTTGCTGTGAAAAAGATCTGCCAATAGAACTTGAGTCGAACCTGGAGAGTTTCTAGTGTATAATTCGCATATGCTAATTTTTTGCAATAAGTTCGAAATATATACTACTTTCCAGAGAACGGCCCTTGTAAGCCATCATCCACACCAAATATGCCTGATGAGCCGCTTAACCAACGGCGAAACGCGTCGCATAGTGGTGAGTGTGTGATAGTGTCTATCTGGCTTTCCTTTTCACTGCAAATTTCAGATCATTAAGCTCGTCTCGAAAGAGAAAACAAACACATAAATCATAAAACATATGATCTTCGCCTTAACAAGGCAAAACTCAAAAATTCAGCCGAGCCTGGCTGTGGGATTTGAACCGCGGACCTCGGTGTGCAGCCAACTAGAAGTTGCCGTCTCTACGTTCAGAGCCATTAACCCGTCTTCCTAAAGCAGCACTAAAACAAGTGTATGCATTGGAAGCAATGTAGTTGTTGTGGACAAAAAATCCATCACTACAAAAACAAAACTTTGCTGTGAAAAAGATCTGCCAATAGAACTTGAGTCGAACCTGGAGAGTTTCTAGTGTATAATTCGCATATGCTAATTTTTTGCAATAAGTTCGAAATATATACTACTTTCCAGAGAACGGCCCTTGTAAGCCATCATCCACACCAAATATGCCTGATGAGCCGCTTAACCAACGGCGAAACGCGTCGCATAGTGGTGAGTGTGTGATAGTGTCTATCTGGCTTTCCTTTTCACTGCAAATTTCAGATCATTAAGCTCGTCTCGAAAGAGAAAACAAACACATAAATTTTGAATTTGTTTTATTTATATTTTTAACCAACAAATATTCATATATACAATTTTGAATGCATACAAAAGCGAAATAAGTAGCGAAGCGCGCCGGGTTCAGCTAGTTTAATCATATTTATGTTCATTTCTTCTCTGGTGAACCCATGTTAAAAGTTCCATGCTTCCATGGATGCCTTGTGGAGTTTACGCCACCACGCGTGGCACTACTTCGGCTTTTACCGTTTTAAATGTCCTCTCCGGTGATTTAGTACCTCACAATTCCGGTGTGGTTGCTAGAATTGATAAACATTTGACCCATTTCAATCAGCGGTCCAATGTCCTATGCGCACCTTACCCTCCTCTAACATACTTCGAATTATTACCGCATGTCCACGTACGCCCATACAACCAGTACATCCAGATTCTCTGTACTCTTCGTGAAAAAAATTGGAAATATTTATGAAATATGAAAATATTTCAATATCAGGTATCATTTAAAATTTGGTAAGGGTGTCAAAGTTTGGCTAAGTTTGATTTTATATAAAAAGTAAAAGAGGTGCTGTGTATGCCCTACACTAATTGCGTATCTTATAGTTTTAAAAACATAAGTATTTTACTTTCAATATTCAGGACACCAAGGGGTATTATTTTAAAATCGGTGTTGGTGTAATACCAGTGGCGTATACCGGGGACTAATAAACCCAGAAAAAGAAAGAAAATAAAAACAAGGTTATATTATTTAGTGTAATATTATTTTCAATGGTTAATTTGTAAAGTGTGGGTTTCTAGGAAACAAGACTACCTTTGCGTATGATCAGCATAATAGCGGAACAAGATCCTCTCCTCCTCTCTGCAATCGAACTGACCGTTGGGAAAAAATGAATAATGGGCGTAAACTCCCCCCTACAATCCGAACTAAGCGAATGTGACTCTTAACAGAGAAGAGATGATTTCCACATTGAACTAAATAACCAAAACCATTAGAAAAGCAGTAACATGACATAGATACACGAAGGGTTTGTCCTTCGGATTTATTTATTTCATAACAAATACCAAGCGTGCAGTAAACTGCAATCTTTTGAAGTTGAGTGGCATTTCTATTGCAATTAGTGAATTCGAGATAGCAACATACTTCGCCGTACTAAGCGTATTTCAAATAAATTGTTGTGATGTTTTTTAGTGTTAGCCTAAGGCGTTGTGGGTCAATGGTTCTTATTAAAATCATATCCCAATCTGATCCGATTTAAATATAATTTAAAAAAAAATACTTTTACACCAAACTCCGCCTTTCATATTTCATTGAAATTGTTGCGTCAAATATGTGAAACCGGCCGATAATATATATATGAGAGCTATATCCAAATCTTAACTAATTTCCAATTAATTTGTCACATTTATTATTGTAACCAATTTCATTCTCATTCTGAATTTCATTGGTATCGGTCATATATATCATGTTTGGTGCATAACATGTATGAAATCGGCCGAAATATATATGTTAGCTATATCCAAACCTCAACTGATTTCAATATAATTTGGCAATTTTTTCTGGTGCAAGATTTTGTCTCTCTCGCTTTGGGCTGAGTATATATATGGGAGCTATAATCAAATCTGAGCGTATTTGAATATAATTTGTCAAATTTATTTTTGTACCAAATTTAGCCACTCATGCCGAATTTCGTTGGAATCGGAAATACGTATCGTGTTTTGTGCATCAAATATGTGAAATCGGCGGAAAATATATATGGGAGCTATATCCAAATCTGAACCGATTTTAATATAATTTGACTAATTTATTTTCTAATCAAAATCCCGTTACATATTCCAAATTTCTTTGGAATCGAACATATATATCGTGTATGGTGCATAAAATACATGAAATCGGTCGAAAATATATATGAGAGCTATATCCAAATCTGAACCGATTTTAATATAATTTGACAAATGTATATTTGTTTTAATTTCCGCTACACATTCCAAATTTCATTGAAATTAGAGATACATAGCGCAGCAAACATCAAATACATGAAATCGGTCGAAAATATATATGGGAGCTATATCCAAATCTGAACCGATTTCAATATAATTTGACAAATTTATTTTCGGATTAAATCCCGTCACACATTCCAAATTTTATTGGAATCGAACATTCATATTGTGTTTGAGGCATCAAATGAACGAAATCGGTCGAAAATATGTATGGGAGCTATATCCAAATCTGAACCGATTACAATATAATTTGGCAAACTTATATTTGTTCCAAATTCCGTTACGTATTCCAAATTTGGAGACTGTATCTTCAACCAATCAATAGATATGTGCATATAAAATCTAAATTTTTGGGAGGTACCTCCGATTCTGATGCTATATCTTCCAAGTGCAAATTCAAAAATGTATATAGCCTATGTTACTTTCAGGCCATGTTGCAGTATATATGGAAATTTTTCAGGAAAATCTATTCAGCGGTTTTCGAGTCCATAAATTACAAACAAACAAACATACAAACATTTTCCTCTTTTATAGATATAGATTGAATTTTGGTAAGAATTGTCCAGGAAAAAAGTTATTCGTGGTGGAATTCAAGCGTGATAATGTGATTTCTTTATATTTGGCTGGAAAACCACAAGTGACTATCGTTAGAGCACTCCAGCATTTAAATGCGAATAAATCATCGCTCGTTGCCGTGATACAGGTAGCGTAACCCGACATCAAGGAAGTGGGCGGAAGAAAACAGCAGCATCAGCAGAAATGGTTTGAAAAGTAAAGATGCGACTTGATCGAAATCCGCGTCGCAGTGGCCGAAAAATGGCTCGTGAGCTGAACATATCGCAATATTCCATTCGGCGAATATTGAAAAATGAGCTCGGGTAAAGCCAAGTGCAAGAACTTACACCGCAACCGAAAGAAAAAATACTCAAAAGAGCTAAATAGTTGCTTCGCTTGGTCGGAAGTGGTGAACTGTCGAATTTGGTTTTCTCCGATTAGAAAATATTCGTTGTCCAGCAGTTTGTAAACAAACAAAATGATCGTGTTTACTTGCCAAAGAGGTCAGCTGAAAATGTGCACCTTCGTCGGCCACCAGAACTCAAGCGCCAGCAATGGTGTGGGCCGCCATAACAGTCGATAGTCGCTCTCCGCTCGTATTAATCGACCGTAGCATCATAATAAATGCCGAATATTATCGGGAAAATATTCTGGAGGGTGTATTAAAGCCTAAGGCACGCAAACATTTTGGCCGCAGACCTTGGACATTTTAACAGGACTCAGCACGCGCCACCAAAGAATGGTTACAAAATGAGGTTTCTCGCTTCATTTCCAGCGCACAATGGCCACCAAAATCTCCGGATACCAATCCGTTGGACTATTGTGTCTGGAGTATTTTGGAAAGCATGGTTGGCACTAAAAAATACCAAAGTGTCGATCACCTCAAGCAAGCGCTTCGCCGGGCAGCGTGTGACGGTTTCATTGGCCGGTTAAAGGCCAGAATTCGTGACAAAGGTGACAAATTCGAAGAAATCTCAACTTATCCTACAATTAGATGATATTTCCGACATTTTTGCTTTCATTCAATAAAATTTAAAAAATGTAAAAATTATGGCGTTTGACTTTGTTGCAGTTTTTATACCCTCCACCATACTATGGAGGGTATATTCATTTTGTCATTCCGTTTGTAACTCCTCGAAATACTCATGTCAGACCCAACAAAGTATATATATTCTTGATCAGCGTAAAATTCTAAGGCGATTTAGCCATGTCCGTCTGTCTGTCTGTGTGTCTGTCTGTCTGTCTGTCTGTCTGTCTGTCCGTCTGTCTGTCTGTCTGTCTGTTGTAATCACGCTATCTTTCGAACAAATTGAGATAGAAGGCTAAAATTTTGCACACATGTATATTTTGCCAGTAGGCAGGTTAAGTTCGAAAATGGGCCATGTAGGTCCAAGTTATCATATAGCCCCCATATAATGGTACCTCCCGATATTTGGTATTTTGATGATTTTAGCGACATTATTCATCGGAATTGTTTCAAATTTGGCATTTGAAGTTCGTAATGGATACTACATCGTAAGCCAAAAAATGAGCCATGTAGGTCCACGTATTCATATAGTCCCCATATAACGGTACCCGCCGATATTCGGGATTTTAATGATTTTAGCGACATTGTTTACCGGAATCGTTTCAAATTTGGTATTTGAAGTTTGTAATGGATACTAAATCCTAAGTCAAAAAATGAGCCATGTAGGTCCACGTCTTCGTATAGCCCCCATATAAGGGTACCCCCCCGATTTTCGGTATTTTGATGATTTAAACGACATTATTTAGCGAAATCGTTCCAAATTTGGTATTTGAAGTTCGTAATGGATACTACGGCCTAAGACAGAAAATTTTCTGTGCAGGTCCACATCTTCATATAGCCCCATATACCGTACCCCCCGATATTCGGTATTTTGATGATTTTAGCGACATTATTTACCGGGATTGTTTCAAATTTCGCATGTGAAGTTCGTAATGGATACTTCAGCCCATGCCAGAAAATTGTCTGTGCAGGTCCACGTTTTCGAATAGCCCCCATATAACGGTACCCCCCCCCCCATATTCGGTATTTTAATGATTTTAACTTCATTAAAAACAGATTTTTCTTCAAGTTTCACATTTAAATTATTGTAACAACTTATGACAAAATATGCCTATGCAGGCCCACGTCGTCGTATAAGCACTCGGTATTCTTAAGATTTTAACAGAATTTTTAACGGATTTTATTTTTTGGAAATTGCCAAATTTGTACCAAATGGTGGAGGGTATTAAAAGTTCGGCCCGGCCGAACTTGCAGCTTTTTTACTTGTTTTTTTTTTTTTTTTTTTTTTTGTGTAGGCAAAATATCAAACTTATACAATCGGTTTACTTCGAAGTGTAAATGATAGGGTGCTAAAATATTTTCCAAAATATTAATTCATTCAAACGCTATCAGTTTTTTGAAAACATTAAATCTATTGTCCTCTCCAATTGTAAAATCTCCATTACTTATTCATGAAATTCCAAATTCATAAATCCTGAAGTGTTAAACGAGAACGGGTACCATTCACCTCTGCAAACTTTTCTGCCTTTATGGACTCACTTTGGTCACATGCCACTTCAGACATGACTGTTCCTGCATAAATCAACGCATATTTATTGGACCATATTTATCAAATGTCTACTTTCAATTAAATTCATATGGCAGCGAGCTGTCAGGCAACAAATTAAAAAATTACTCAAAATTTTGAAGAGGAGGGAAGTTGAATCGCTCGCTCTCATGACGAAACGATGAACATTCTAAACCTACACATTCATCCATTCATTCATTCACCCCGCCATTCTTGCAATATATTCTTGTCCGTTTAGAGGTGATCTTGCTGGCAAAATGATTTTAATTAGTGAAGCTAATGCTGACACACACCAGACCACCAGGAAAATCTGCTTCGTATACAATAAGAACAACAACAAGGAACGTTAAAAGTTAATGCAGATTTGCCTTCTTCGTCTTTGGCATGGCTGGGAGATAAATAAAGCAATATCATATTTAGTTAAATTATGCGTATCGTCGTTAACGTAGATTCGGAAAGACAAGACAACGTCTCAAATACGGAGGCATGATCATCACACACACCACAAATATCTACGTACATATGAAGTTCTTCTTGGTAGGTCCGAAATCTCCTCAAATCCTTGGAATAATTTTGTTTTCATTTGAAAGCAATCATTTTAAATTTAAAGATCACACATCAAAAAAGTGTACAAACCATTTATGACAGTGTTGATTACTAAATTATAATTCTTCCCTGCCGATTTTCTGCTGTATTACGAAGGGGATAACAAGGTAAACCCAATTTTTATACCCTCAGCCATATGGCTAGAGAGGGTATATATCATTTGATACGGCAAAACGTGCCTCATCGAAATAAAGGTTTTAGAACCTAGGACCAATGAATTTCAGAACAGGACATTTGGAATCGATCTAGCGATGTCCGTCTGGCTGGCTAGTGCGCACGATAATTCTCGAAAGGAGTATCCGATTTGGTCTAAATTTTCTACATCATAATATTATTATCAAACTTAAATCGAGTTTGGAGACATGGAATATCGGTCCACTCCTTCTTGTACCTCCCCCACAAATTTTGAAAACTTACAACTCTTATTAATTGTGATGTAAGATGAGTCCGATTGCCTTCAAATTACACATATCACAATATTTTTATTAACCCAAGGTCTGGTCTGAAGATGGAATATATCGGTCCACTCCTTCTGGTAACTCCCCCACAAAGGGTCAACATTTTCTATATACGTGAGGCTCATAAAATGCGAAATTAACATCCGATTCCATTCAGACTTGACAAATCTCAAAATTTCTATCAACACAAGATCTGTTATAAAGATGGTAGAGTTCGGACCATTCCTTCTGATACCACCTCCACAATGGGTCAAAGTTTTGAAACACCACAACGATTTTAAAATCCTAAATAAGCATCCAGTTATCTTCATATTTCACACATAACAATATTTTAATATTTATTAACTCAAAGTCTGATGGGATATATCGGTTCATTCCTTCTGGTACTTCCCTCACAAAGGGTCAAAATTTTGAATAACCATGCAGATCATGAAACGCGAAATAAACATCCGATTCCATTCAGATTTGACAAATCTCAATATTTCTATCAACACGAGATCTACATATTATAAATATGAGATCGGACCATTTCTTCTCGTACGTCCCCCACATAGGATTCAAGATTTTAAAAAACAAAAAGCTCAAAGAGAGCGAAATAAGCATGAAACTTGCTATGGTAAGATCTATTGTGGGTCACAATTTTCAATAGTTTTATCTGTCATAACTTATACAGGATGAGATAAAAAAACTGCAACAAAGTCAAACACCATAATTTTTACATTTTTTAATTTTATTTAATGAAAGCAAAAAATGTCGGAAATCGCAAAATAGGAGAACATAACATCCTAAATATTCGTCGTAGACCCCATAAAGCAGAAGCATAAAATTCTAAGTCGATCTGTCTGTCCGTTGAAATCACGATACAACCCACATTATTTGACGTAGAGTCGTAATTTTGACGTAGTCAAAATTTAGCAGAACAATTTGTATTGTGTCTAGAATGGTTGGTATTGAAAATGAGACATGTAGGTCCACGTTTTGGTATAGTCCCCATACAACGGTACCTCCCGATATTCGGTATTTTGATGATTTTTGCAACATTTTTTCACGGATTTGTCTGAAAATTGTTATTTGTAGGTCATATTGGGTCCTAGTTCATGTAGCGAAATGTGGTATTATGGGTCCAAGCTTTGGTATAGCCCCCATATAACGGTACATCACGATGTTCGGTATTTTAATGGTTTTTATCACATTTTTTAACGGATTTGTCTAAAAATTGGTATTTGTTGGTCATAATGGGTTTCGGCTGCGGTGGCGAAACATTATATGTATAGGTTCACGTATTTGTATAGCCCCATATAGCTGCACCTCCCTATATATGTCAAAAATTGGTATTTGAGGGTCACAATGGGGTATTTATTATTTACCCTAAGATGGAGGGTATTATATTAAAAGCTCGGCCCGGTTGAACTTAATGTTTTTTTACTTGTTGGAATTTCAATGGCTTTACCCCGAGCTCATTTTTCAATATTTACCGAATGGAATATTGCGATATGTTCAGCTCACGAGCCATTTTGCTGATGTTGCGTTTTCTTCCGTCCACATCCTTGACGTCGGACTACGCTACCTGTATCAGGGTAATGAGCGAAGATACGAGGCACAAAAGATTTATTCACATTTAAATGCTAAAGTCCTCTAACGATAGCCACTTGAGGTGATCTCAAGCAAACGCTTCAGTCCAAAATACCGCAGAACAACATTCGGCCAGCGTTTGATGGTTTTATTGGCCGTTTGAAGGCCATAATTAGTGCCAAAGGTGACCAATACGAACAAATCTAGACTTATCCTAAAATTTGATGATATTTCCGACATTTTTTGCTTTCATTCAATAAAATTTAAAAAAAAAACTGTAAAAATTATGGCGGTTGGCTTTGTTGCAGTTTTTTTTAATATATGTTCGTAGGGACAACATGTGCTCTATTCCAGAACTGCAAGAATATAAAACTTTTTTCTACAACAACCGATTTTTCCTTGCAGGTTCTGGAAGAGAGCAATGCTGATTGTGCCAGTCGACCTACTGGACTTCAAAAACACATTTCTTCGCTTTTATACCATACACCACATAGTGGTAAGGGTATTATGTATGTTACATTTGAGGATCTTTATAGAATCACTTTCTGAGTCTGCATGTAGTTTTGTGAACAAAATTCAGGTCGCATTTATTATCCAATTGAGATGATATTTTCCAAACAATATTTGTTTGACCCAAAGACGAACCCTATTGAAATTGGTGAGAATTGGTTCAGATTTTGATATAGCTCCCATATATATCTTCAGCCGATTTCGGGTTAATTGTGCACCAAATGACCAATATCAGTCCAATGACTTAAATGTGATGAAAATCGGTTCAGATATGCGATTTGGTGTTTAAATCCCTCACATTCTTAATATGCACCCCACCAGAATGCTATTTGGTACCAGATATCTTATAGAGCTCGAAAATACCTTTGCCCAATTTTATCGAAACCGGCTCAGATTTGGATATAGCTCCCATATATTATTATTGCTATTTTAGATTTATTATGCAAATAATGGCTAATATCTGCCCAAATGGAGTGAATTCCACGTTTCCATTTGGTGGAACTCGGCTCCGATATATATGTTTTTTTTTTAATATAATCCTTTTCGAAGTGATATCATGCACTCTAAAGCAATGTTATTTTGTTTTTTGTAAAAATGTCTCCGTCAAATATGATTAAAATCGATTCAGAATTGGATATGCTTCCACTATATAGTTCCGTCCGAAACCAAATTATAACTTCTTTAAGCCAAAGGTTAATAGGTGGTATGATCTACTTCAAATAAATTCTTTTGTAACGGGTACTCGGCTCCGCCGCCTCTTGGCATTTCCTTACTGATTAAAGAATCACACTTGATTGTTTGCGTACATTTTATTATGTCTTCTTTTTAAATGTTAAAAATATCAACAACTGTATGATATTTGTCAGTATATTAAGCCAGGATATACTTATCCAACTCTTTAAATTTTAGACATAGTTTGTTGTTTTTGGAAATTTTTTTGGTAATTTTGATCGAAAAAAAATAATTTTTCTATTTTGCGGAGAAATAAATCGTTACAAAGGGTGTCCCAACTAAAACGTAATTTCCAATTTTTGATAAAACACAGATATTTAAAAAAACTAGTAAGGAAGCAGTAAGTTTGGCCGTGCCGAACTTTGAATACCCTCCACCATTTGGAAGAAATTTGCAAATTTTCAAAAAAGTTCGTTGAAAAATACTGCTATAATCAAAAAAATACCGAATAAAGGAAGTTACCGTTATATTGGGGTCTATACGAAGACCTGGACCTGTACGATATTCAAATACGAAACTTGAAACAATTCCGATGAATAATGTTGCTAAAATCTTCAAAATACCAAATATAGGGTGTCAGTCATAGATGTTAGTACCCATAATGAACTTCAAATATGCAATGTGGATTCAATTCGTCGGCTTATTCGCATAAACCATCAACTTCAAAAAATCGCAAAGAAAAAATCTAAAGTTGTTACATTGCAACACGTCCGGATAATGACTGTCGTAGCAATTGAATTGTTTCTTTGGCTCAATGGCATGTGGCGCCGTCCTGTTGAAACCATATGTCCTCCACATTCATTTATTCAATTCTAGGCAAGAAAAATGTGGTTATCATTTCACGATACCGATTTCACTATTACGTTCTAGTTGAGACATCTTTTAGATATCTAGAATAGCAGCGATAATTGGCTGCTAAAAATTCTTTAAAAATGTTGCCCATTAATGAGCTACGTCCAGGATTTAAAGTCCAGCACGTATTGAAATTAGCATTACAGTGCAACTGCTATTAAATATTTGAATTCAGGGCTAAAGTTGCACACGATCAGATTTTCAGCTCGGAAAATAACACAAAATAGCAGTGAACGGCTGTAACTAAATTGAAATTAACCAAAAAGCCTAGCACCAAAAAAGCAGCACGGCGGCTACTGCTTAGCTCGGTTTTTAGCCAACAAAAACAAACGTTCATTTTTGAGTTTTGTATCGCCTATAAACATTTCACGACGTATGAAATGCGAAAAAAGCGCATTTTTTTATACATTTGATATTTTCATACATAGACAGTGCGCAAATATTGTTGAAGTCTTTTAATTTATGTCTATTTTAGTTCTATACGATATTATTCAACAATTTCAGAAGAAAATATTGGCAAGTTACAATTCAAAAATAAACTTGGATTAGCTATCGAGCTCAATTAAATATGTGCATGTTTTATTAATTTGTACATTGATAACACACAACCATAAAAATATATTATCGGCTGCTGTCAAAAATAGCAGTAGCCGAAATGAGAGCTATTGCGCTATTCGTGTGCTAAATTTGTTGTTTCACTGACATGTGACTATTTTTGGTTACTAACGAGTTAAATAGCTGATCACGTGCAGCTTAAGCCGTGGCTGCAAATATTTTATAGCTAAGACTAATTTCATTTGGTGCTAGCTTTTAACCCTGGTTCTTTTATTACAATCAAAATAAGTTTTCTTCTTTTCATCAAACTTTCTCAAACCTATACTCATTGTACATGATCGCTAGGTCCAGTTGTTCCTATCACATCAATACTTTTCATCAATCTTAAATCCTCTAACTGGCATTATAAATTATTTCGTAATACAGAATAAAATAACCAGTTTGTACATTTTATGCAAATAACATAATTTTCTTTATCGATATACTAAAGCATACAAAACAATATGAACTTAAAATTTATATATATTTTAGGATTTAGTCATTACCATTTTCGACGTTTATTTCCGAAGGTTCATCAAAATTGTAGGATGAATTGGCTCTTTAAGTCTTTTGTATTTCATTAATGGCGTAACATAAAATCGGCATGTTTTTCTACATTTCGATTGTAGTGTAAAGCTGGAAAAAAGTTTAGATACCAGCATTAAGGTGCAATAACAAGTCTTTTAGGTTTATGAAAGATCTATTGAGGCTGCAGGTGTTGTCACATCCATATCGAAATATCGACAGGAACATGATGATACGGTGTTATGAGAGATCTATTGAGTTTATGAGAGATCTGTTGAAGCTATAGGATTTGTCACATCCATATCGAAACATCGACAGGAACATGATGATACGGGACACTCGGCATTTTGTCTAAGAAACAAAAAAAATTGTTCCAGATATATAATTATTTTTAAATAGTTCTGACAATGAAAGTGTGAATCGACTTACTTGAACCATTGCATCAAGTGTTCAGTATGACCGCCGTGACGACAAGTTTGACACCATGAAAACCATTTGGAGAATGGTTTCGACGGGACTCCTTGACTTTCGTTTCCCCCCTCACCGGCTGTATAGGCATTTAGCGTAGTACCCATATGCAATAAACACAGGGAACAACGGGGCAGTGGTTTGCGACAACTTGGGCAGGACGAAAGCTACATGAGCAAAAGGTTTTATTATCGATATACCTACATTTGGGAGGAAAATAATACAATATTTCAGGTTCATACCTTATTTACATTAGAGGAAACATTGCGCATACGAGCATCTTCCTGTAAGGCATTTGAAACCGATTTTCCACAAAAATTACAAGATAAATAAACGGTGCGTGGACTGCGAATGGAAGATCGTAAATTTGCAATTTTTATTTCCAACTCGGCTCTTTTCTCCCAAAATCCCCACGAATTTAGGCAATCCATGTAGCTGTAACGGCAGAGAACTCGTTAATTTATGCACTGTTGGACAGTAAAAAAAATCATACCTTGTTATCCAATATTGTATTCTAAAATCGTTAAAGAGTTCGCGATGGAAATAATTTATGGCAATAAGTGCCACTGTTTGTATATCGAATGTAGAATCCATGTATGACTGCAAAATATTTATGCCCTCCTGGGACTCTCCAGTAAGTAACAAGCCATTAAGGTCTCCTTTTTCTACGGATCTTTGAATTTGCAGTTTGACATATTCCGCCAATTTTGACTCCGATAAATATTTACATGCGAATGCCATACGATCAGCTAAGGAGATGCCTTCTTTTTCTTCCGCCTGAAATTATAAAGATGTTAGGGGGTATTTATAAAACTGGCAGCATTATATGAACATTTTGTATGTTCTAAAGTTTAACAAGAATTCCTCGTTTTAATCGAACTCTTTACATACCAAAACGGAGTCAAAGTTGTCATTGTCTGCAACAAGAAATGAAAAAATGGCTCTAAGATGGGGATCTTTGATTTGTTTGTTAGCTAGTGATCGTTGATTCCGCCAAGCAGTGCTGGTACGATCGGCATTGAAACAAGAAAGAGCTATGGCAGCAATACGGAACATACTCGGATCGCGAGACTGATCGACAGCTTTGGATAGAATGTCACAAGCAGCCAGAACTTTCAAGTGAAAAACATAAATCATTGCTGCCCGACTGAATTCCTAATAAAATTATATAACAGTTTAAATTATTTAATTCAAAAACTTTATTTGAAATAACTAACCTTGTTTTCGCACAAGGTATTCACAAAACGATCCAATTCCTGTTCTGATGGCCATCCACACAGCTTTAATGCGGTATCGCGTTGGTCGCTCCTGAAAGTATTCGGAATTGGATTATTTGTACATACATGCTGCTTTCAAAAAATTACCTATAGCACACTAAATTACATGCATTGTTTATAAAGTCTGGCCATTGTAGAACGTGAGACTCTATTCTTGATGTATTCATAAATGCCTCGGAAGTATGACTCAGACCGATACCTAAAACAGTTTTCAAACCGATTAACTTCTCTTCGCTGCGATAAACGTTTGCCAAGCTTAACCAAACTGTCTTAAGGTAAGATGTCAAGTGAAACTCTCCATTCAAACGTTTGCCAGCCATTTTCAGACCGTAATCACACAACGCCCTCTCTCTGGTCCATTCAACCAGGTCCTCTTCTTGAAGATCTTTGTCGACAACATCGAAATTCAATGGGGATTTGGCATTGCTCAATTCGGATGAGCTGGTTTGACTAGTTTGGCTGCTATGTACTGGCGTATTCGGAGCTGATAGGGGCTTTTGTAGCAACAGTGGCAGTTTCTTGTGATTACTATAGGCCGTTAATATAGATAACGGCAAATGAAAATCCATAATGCTTCCAGTCTCGGAAAGCAAGAGAGCTCTCTCGAAATCCATATGATGCCATGACAATGCAGCAAGAGTATATCCCTTATGGGAGGCGTGGTGTTTCGTATGAAATGGCAACAATTGTTTCTTAACGTGGTAAACTTCACGGCTCTTTTCCACATCCACACAACGTATATCATATAGAGTTATGTACGGCGATTCTCGTTGTAGCGACGACAACAAACTGGATCTTGTTGGACACCAACTTAAGTGTAGGTGATTCTTAGCCGATTGTATTTGCAACAAGGGCCGATCGATAGCACGCAGATCCCACAGCATTATCACCGAATCAAAGAAACTACATAGGTAATTGCCATTCGGTGCTACTCCTAAACCGTAAACAGTTTTGGTCTGTATGGACTGACAGGTGGTAGTGCTTTCTGAAGTGATTCAAACTTTTGTTAATAGAAACCAGAGAATATGCACATAACTTACGTCTTAGATCGTAGAGTTTTATTTGCTTCTGGTTCATTCCAGCTATGAGAATTTGATGATTTTTATCCCAGCATAATGAATGAGCCGATTCAGATACTCCGAAGAAACTTGATTCTGGAAGTTTATAAAATGTGAATAGATATCTTATTCAAAGAGATATACACACTCAACTTGTGTGTTACACATGCTACGGATACAAAGTGCCAATTTTCAACATGTTCGGCATTGACATATATATTGGGATATGTATTTGCCATCGGCTTAAGTTTCATCGCATGCAGAACCATTATTTGGGAGCTATAGAAGTTAACTTACCACTCTCCTTTGGTGGTCCCCGTTCTGTGTCCCAAATTGTAATGCAGGAATCAGAGCGATGACGATCATGGCCAATAGCTAACATGTTAGGATTATTCTCACTCCAAGCCAAACAGAGGCACATTCGTTGCTGACGGGGAGCTACAGGGCCACAAAATGACATTTAGAATGATTTAATATTGAATACCTATGAATACTCACTGTATTCAGGATCTTTTTCCATAACTCCATGGAAGTCGCTGATACCAACTTTGCCATTTCCCAAACCAACAGCAATTATTGGACGATTTTTGTGAAATGATGGTTGGACACATCGAGCGTATTCGTAGTGGTTTTCGATAGCCTCCAAATTGGCAGGAATGTTTGGCAAACGGGCTACAATGGACAAAAGATTCGATGCGTATTAACATTTGCGACATATGTTTCTCAAAATGCATTGCTCACCGCTAGCTTCAGACTCGACTTTATTCCGTCCTACCACATATAATTTGATTTCCTGTCCACCCCATGTTACAAATTTGTCGGGAATATTTGGAAACCAGCTCAAACCATGGATGTTTCCACCGCTCATGTTCATCGTTATCTTTTCCGTTCCAAAAAACAAACAATCTAAAGCAGACAACGAAGCCAATTGATTTTCTCGACTGCGGCAGCCACAACCAAATTTCGCCGACTGATGACTTACACTGCCTTTACAAAAGGCAGAACAATGCAATTTACGCAATAGTTGTCAAGAACCAATTGCGAAATGATTAATCAAATGGCTATGATTTGCTTCACAGCTAGAAAAACCGAAAATTGTTAATATTGTTTGCTAGTAGAAGGCACGTGTTAGTAAAAAAACGCTAAACGAATAAATGAGTTAGTTTATTGGGTATTATCATGGTAGAATTAAGAAGCTAAAGTCATGCAATCATAGGTTTGCTTTTTTACAATTATTCATTTGACAACATCTCATTGTCAACAATTATATTTATAAATCTATTTTATGCACAGAAATAAGAGGAACCTTTTTTTATTCAGCGAACTTTGAAAAGGTAAATTACAGAAAATGTAGAGATGGATTTTCAGTAACGAGGCCCATTTCCATCTTAACGGCTTCGTGAATAGGCAGAATTTCGAATTTGGGATGAGGAATCTACTCGAATGATTCTCGAGAAGCAAATACATCCTCAACGTGTGGGTTTTGGGCTGGAGGAATCATTTTTACGAAAATGTGACAGGTCAAGCGCAAACAGTCAATGGTGTTCGGTATGCTGAAATGATAACAAGTTTTTATTTCTTGTCTAGAATTGAAAAAATGAATGTGGAGAGCATGGTAGAACTAAGAAGGTAATACGGCAACAAAGACAAACGCCATAAGTTTTATTTATTTATTTTTTTTTAATTTTATTGAATGAAAGCAAAAAATGTCGGAAATAGCATCAACTTTTAGAATAAGTTTAGATTTGTTCGAATTAGTCCCCTTTGGCACGAATTATGGCCTTCAAACGCCCAATGAAACCGGCATACGCTACCCGAATGTTGCTCTGCGGTATTTTGGCCCAGCGCTTGCTTGAGGTGATCGATACTTTGGTATTTTTTAGTGCCAACCTTGCTTTCCAAAATACTCCAGACACAATAGTCCAACGGATTGGTAGCCGGAGATTTTGGTGGTCATTGTGCGCTGGAAATGAAGCGAAATGAAGAACCTTATTTTGTAACCATTCTTGAGTGGCGCGTGCTGAGTGCGAGGGTGCTGAGCCCTGTTGGATTGTCCAAGGTCTGCGGCCAAAATGTTTGCGTGCCCAAGGCTTTAATACACCTTCCAGAATATTTTCGCGATAATATTCGGCATTTATTCTGATGCCACGGTCGATTAATATGAAAGGAGAGCGACCATCGGCTGTTATGGCGGCCCACACCATCATCATGGCCAGCGCTTGAGTTCTGATGGCCAACCGAAGGTGCACATTTTCAGCTGACCTCTGGCAAGTAAGCACGATCATTTTGTTTGTTTACAAACTGCTAGACAACGAGTGTTTTTTCATCGAAGAAAACCAAATTCGGCAGTTCAACACTTTCGGTCAAGCGAAGCAACTCTTTAGCTCTTTTGAGTCTATTTTCTTTCTGTTGGGGTGTAAGTTCTTGCACTTTTTGGAATTTCAATGGCTTTACCCCGAGCTCATTTTTCAATATTTGCTGAATGGAATATTGCGATATGTTCAGCTCACGAGCCATTTTTCGGCCACTGGGTATAGATCAAGTCGCTTCTTTACTTTTCGAAGCATTTCTGCGATGTTGCTGTTTTCTTCCGTCCCCTTCCTTGACGTCGGGGTTACGCTACCATTATCAGGGTAACGAGCGATGGTACGAGACACAAAAGATTTATTCACATTTAAATGCTGGAGTGCTCTAACGATAGCCACCAAATATAAAGAAATCACACTATCACGCTTGAATTCCTTGACGAATAACATTTTTTTCTGGAAAATTCTCAACAAAATGCTTTTATACGCTTGTAAACAATATAATGAGCTGTCACTGGAATAATTTTAACAGCTGTAGGACGAGTGGTTTAGAAATGACAGCAGTCTGAAGTTGGTTGCAGATTTTTTTCATCTCACCCTGTATGTTTACATTTTTTTTCAAATTTACAACACCTCATAGTCAAAATCTTTATTCATAAACCCATTGAATACACACAAAAACAGAGATGGGAATTGTTTATATACTGTAAAATTTGACAAGGTATATTACAGAAAATGCAGAGCTGGAAATGCTAATTAGAAATGAGGTTACCTTTATTTCAGTGTATCATGGTGGAGGGAATGTGGTTTCAATAACACGGCGCCACGAGTCCTACAGCCAGAGATACAATACAATTGCTGTATCAGTAAGTACCGGGCGTGTTATTTCGTGTTTTGATGACAAAATTGGCCGGCTGGATTGTGCGATGTAACACATTTCGATTTTTTTCTTTGCTGTTTTTTGAAGTCGATGTTTACGCGAATAAGTCGATGACGATACAGGCCTTAAACGCTGCATTAATGAAATGTCGCAGTATTTATGCAAAACGGTAATTGAAAATGTCATTAAAAGGTCGCGTGTGTGCCAGCTAACCCGCGGCGACCATCTGCACAATATCTTGTTCCATACATAACCTCATTCCGTCTACTTTACAATATAATAAAAACATATATTGTTTGCGCCAATGCGGGGTAAAGGGGGAATATGCAAAGCAAACCAATACAAAATAGAATAAATAAAAACACAATAGCGGGGTTAGTTTTAAATATAAATAAGGCAAAAGCCAGGCTTTATTGTAATAATAAATAAATAGGGTTTTGGTAAACAATATTACCTTTTTGCACAATAGCGGGGGAGAGCCTTCGTTCGTATCGGGGCGATAGAAGAAGAGAGTTAATAACCAAAACAACGATCCCAACATGAAGTAAGTCGGCGTTGGCGCCATTCGCCACTCGTTGAAATCTGTTGACATTGACAGATTTCAACGATGTTAATCATTTACATGTAATTAGGCGTTAACCCATTGTTAACGTTGCAAAACAATAATTTTCAATCTAAATTAAACATGCCGCCCACCTTGCAACATATTGGGATGTTGTAACTAAAATACAATACATAATTCTATTTTTCTTTCGTTTCTTTTTTTTTAAATTTAATTCAATTCTTTTTTATCTTCAATTTCTTTATTTTTAATTCAATTCATTTTTTCAAACAACATTGTGTAACACTATATGTTACATATGCCCGACAATACCCAACCAAATATGGTGTAGTGGGCTATCGGTAACCCTGGCGTCGCATGCACCCAATGTGTTACAACCCTGGCATAGACTTCCGGCCCGAGTACCAGGGCCACCCGACCAGGCCTATTAAAATCAGGATCTGCCAAAGGAAGACCAAGAAAGGAGTCTTTTATGCGCTCTGGGATTGCCGCTGTAGGCATACGCGCATGGTCCAGATGGGTCACCACTGCCACAATTGACAAGGACTGACTCCGGTCGTAAATCGAGGTGAGACTAAGCCTACATATTTGGCTACCATCGATTCTTGAAGTAGGGATACGAAGACTATGCACCAAAGAGGAGCATATCTGACTCTGCCTACTACATTGGTCCAATACCGCCCTCACGATAGAGGGACGGCCAAAAGCATCAACTTTGACTAACAAAGTCGGGGAAATGCAGATACCAGACTGGAGGGACAACAAGCCGACCAGTCCAACCTGCGAGGGGGAAGCATTTTCTGTCGGACGATAGTAAGGACTATGACGCGAACGTATGCGGACGACGCCGACTATTACTTGTGGGTTTAACCACGGTCTTCGAATCAACGTGAAGAAGAGTGTGGTGATCTTCGTTGCATACGGCACACTTTCTTTTACTTTGACAGTCCCTGGCTTGGTGGGATTTCGCTAAACACCGTATGCAATCATTAAATTTAACAACAACTCGACGACGCATGTCAACATTCATGACGCGGAAGTCGCTACATCTATCCAAAGGGTGCATGCGGTCACAAAGGCGACATTTATGGGAGGCCGCAGATGAATCCCGAGAGGATTCGGACCTACTAAATTTGGCCGACTCCTCCAACGACTGAGGAGTGGCAACCAGAGCCGCAGATGGACCCGAAGATCCGGACTCGGTTCGCGAATTTTCAATTCTGGGGTTAGCAGGGACCGGAGCCGCAGATGAATCCACCGATAAGGATTCGGACTCGGTTTGCATAGGTACAGCAGATGCGAGGGCCGCAGATGAATCCCGTTTGGATTCGGACCCAGGCTCAGATATTGTCACAGCAGCAATTGGTTCCACCAGGGCTGCTTCTACGGCAGCAGAGGACAAAGTAGTATCAGTTGGGGGACAATCCGGGGTAGCTTTGACGTCATCAATATTCAAGAGTTCGTCTTCCGTGTACAATTTCATCGACATACTATATAACGAGAAGAGAACCATTCTAATTACTTATCGAAGGGTCGTCGGCCAGAACGACCAACTTGGCGATGGGCCGTCTTACAACGCCGTTCTCGGTTCGGACGTCCGCGACTCGAACGTGACCGTCAGTTCCCGGATGAACATTTACGACACGGCCTAATTTCCACGACGTTGGCGGAAGCTGTTCATGACGAACAACAACTAGATCGTCTATGGCTAACTCTCGCTCTGGAAATTTCCATTTATACCTCATGTGTAAATGTTTCAAATATTCCTCTTTCCACCTCAAACTAAACTGGTGGGCGAGGGCCTGAACTTTTCTAAACCGATTAACTAAGCTTAATGGTTGCTCTGTGATGAGAGGTTCAGGCGGTGCTAACAAAGGGGCCCCAATGAGGAAGTGTCCTGGCGTTAACGCGACAATTTCGTCCGAACTGTCCGACATCGGACAAAGAGGACGCGAGTTCAAACACGCTTCTATCCTAGCCAAAACTGTTGCTAATTCTTCGAACGTGAACTTAAGATTTCGAGCTTGCTTTCGAAAATGTAGTTTAAAGCTCTTGACTCCAGCCTCCCATAACCCTCCCATATGAGGAGCACCAGCAGGTATAAAATGCCACGATAGGCCATGATCTGATAACGTGGAGGAGACTGAGCCAGCACTTTCTTGGAGGAATTCTCTAAAACCTCTCTGAATTTCCCGCGAAGCGCCAACGAAATTTGTTCCATTATCCGAAAAAATAGAACGGGGACAACCACGACGAGCAATGAATCTATGCAACGCGGCCATGAAATTAGCAGTCGACAAATCGGATACTGCTTCCAAATGAATCGCCTTTGTAGCGAAACAAACAAATACACATACATAACCCTTTGTGAGGCGACAAGACCGACCTAGGTAAGATTTTATATCAAATGGACCCGCGAAGTCAACGCCAGTATTTGTAAATGGCCGATCAAGAGTTGTTCTCTCTGGGGGAAGTGCAGCCATGAATTGACTGCAGCTGCGCTTTTTCAGTAAAATGCAGACTTTGCAACGCCGAACTACAAAACGAATGAGATTTTTCATACGTGGAATCCAATATTCCAATCTCAAAGTACGCAACATCAATTGAATATCACCGTGTACACATTTGAGGTGAGTATATTCGACCAACCTAAGAGCCAAAGTACTACGATAGGGGAGGATTATCGGGAATCGCTCCGAATAGGAAAGCGTGGGTGAATGTGCCAATCTACCATTCATTCGCATGACGCCGCTTTCATCCACGAAAGGATTGAGGGGAAGTAGGCAACTCTTACCATCTAACGGCTTTTTGTCCATTAAATTCATATACTCGTTAGAGAAATGCATCTTTTGAGCGATAATTACCAGCCGAGTGCGAACGTCACTTATTTCTGATGAAGAAATTTGCTTGCAGGGAAAACAAAAATGGTTTCTATACCGGGGATGTGTTTGGCGAAGAAATCTAACCAAATAGGCAATGACTCGAAACGCTTTACGCAAACATGAAAAGTTAGCCAAAATATCTTCAAAGGTCGACGAAAAGAACGAAAAATGAGATTGAACTATTCTCATTTCGAGGTCAGTATCAAGGGTAGCCAGATTATGATTCGACCATATAGATTTATTCTTACCTAACCAATTAGGACCGTGCCACCATAGGCGGGAGGAAGACAATTCTGAGGGAGACATACCTCGACTTCCAATGTCAGCGGGGTTATCTTCTGATTTGACATGATACCAGTTGTGATTGCCAACATTTTCCTGTATCCGACATACACGATTTGCAACGAAAGTTGTCCATGTGGAGGGGGTTTTCTTCAGCCATGCTAGCACTATAGTGGAATCTGTCCAACAATAAATTTGACGAAATTCGATACCTATCTCCCGAACTATAGTTTTTAGAAGATCTGACGCCAAAACTGCTCCACAAAGCTCTAAGCGGGGTAATGAAATTGATTTTAAGGGAGCGACCTTTGTTTTGCACGATAGCAAATTTACGAAAATTTTTCCATCTGGGGACTCAACACGCATATAGACTACCCCCGCGTATGCCTTTTCCGAGGCGTCGGAACCTAGGAATCCGGATTGAGTTTACATGGGGATATGATTCCACGAACCTTTTCCAATCAGCCTCAGTTGCTGCCAAAAGTGAATCATCCCAACCAACATTATCCAGCCAAACCTTCTGCATAATCATTTTCGCTGTCACAATGACTGGAGCCAACCACCCAACGGGGTCAAACAATTTCGCAATAGCCGAAAGAACCTCCCTCTTAGTGTAGGTGGATTTATTAACAATAGGGTTAACTGCAAAGTAGAAACAATCTAACCGCGCATTCCATCTTATACCCAAAGGTTTAGAACTGCTAGCTTCTACAAACGACAACAATTGAGCGTCAACCAAATGCTCAGGGGGGAAACGATCCAGAATAGCTCTATTATTGGCAGTCCATTTTCTAAGCTCAAACTTTGCCGACGAGAGTGCCCTAATCAACTGGTCCCTAGCTGCTAATGCAGTCTCAATGTCATGAGCTCCAGCTAAAACATCGTCAACGTACATACAATTTCGCAAAATATGCGCTGCTAGGGGGAATTCTGACTCAGTATCATCTGCCAGTTGTAAAAGCGTCCGAATTGCTAAGTATGGTGCACAATTTACACCGAATGTGACCGTCTGAAGTTCATAATCTAAAACCTGCTTCGTCGTCGAATCACGATATAAAATTCTCTGAAGAGGTGAATGCTTGGGATCTACGCGGATTTGCCTATACATTTGGGTAATATCAGAGTTGAAAACGAATTTGAAGACCCGCCAACGGAGGATTAAAAGGACCAAATCTTGCTGTAACGTTGGACCTACGTGCAAAATGTCGTTAAGACTCTGCCCATTCGAAGTTTTGTTTGAGGCATTAAATACTACTCTGAGTTTAGTAGTCGACTTTTCTAAGTTAATCACAGGGTGATGAGGTAAATAACACGAAATGACTTCCTTTGAAGTATTTGCGGATATTGGCTTCATGTGATCAAGTTCTAAGTATTCCGATAATACTTGATCGTAAACTATTTTTACGTCGGGCTTCTTCATCAACGAATTTTCGTTGCGATAAAATTGTTTAAGAACATTTGAACGAGATTCTCCCAAGTACCCAGTAGCGCCAATCTCAGCTTTTATTGGTAGTGTAACAATATATCTACCCTCTGAGTTCCTACGAGTAGTCCGAACGTAATTCTCCTCACAGAAACGGTCCGATGGGGATAATATTTTTCTTTTGGGAGTTTCCTCAAGTTCCCAGAATCTCAACAATGTGTGGTTAAGTTTATCTTCCTCTGCTACGTCAATAGTAGTGGCGAAAGTTCGGACTTGTGCTGCTGGAATAGGACCAGTGACAAGCCAGCCAAACACGGAGTTTTGAGCCAGTAAAGCTCCAGACAAAATCGGACGACAACCATCTAAAACTATTTTGGGGTAAAGATCGGCTCCTAACAACAGATCTACAGGTCGAGGTTCAAAAAGATTTACATCAGCTAAGCGAAGGTCGGGGATTTGCTTCTTCAAATCTGAATTTGCCACAAATGACGGAAGATTTCCTGAAATGGCACACAACACTAACACACTTGTTTCCAATAACAGAGATGTGTCGAATGGACTGCTAATTCTTATACTGCAAGCTTTATTAGCAGTAGCCGAAAGCGAACAACTTACTCCTGATACAACAACATTAGCAGGGGATACGGGAAGCTTCAAACGATTTTGGAGTCGCTCTGAAATAAAAGAGGACTCTGACGCAGGATCTATCAGCGCCCTAGCAGGATACAGAACACCGTCGTGAACGATATTCACCATTGCCGTACCCAAAAGTACAGCTTTGTTCTGTGCGGCGTGAAACACTTGACGAGGTACACATCCAGCCGATGTGGATGCTACACAGTTTCCCGAATTGGATTGCCTAGAGCTCGAATTTGGGGATACGTTAGAAGTCACGGTGGAAGTTTGAGACGAATTACCCAATGTAATATCTTCCCGATGCAACAATGTATGATGTGCCTTATTGCACTTCGAACAACGACGTTTGCTATCACATTTCTTTACTTCATGACCGCTACGAAGACAGTTCATGCAAAGATGATGGCGTTTCATTACTTTATACCGATCAACGGGTTTTAAGCTCTTAAAGCGGGGACAGTCATACAATTTATGACGTTGATTTTGACAAATGACACAATGTGGACCTTTCGAAGCACGGGGAGAACTAGGCGATTTAGGGACATTAACATTAGAAACATGCGCTTGAACTTTTCTACTACTTAACTGCTTCGACCTATCTGTGCCACGCATGTCATGAAGACACATGAGCGTACGAATTCTCTCAGTGAGAAAGGCATCCAAGTCTTTCCAAGACGAAAGAGAGGATTTATCCTTTACACTTTGCTCCCAAAGGGTCTGAGTAAGTTTTGGCAGTCGTTGGAGACACAGAAACACAAGAATCGGATCCCAATTTTCAGTTTTAACATCATAAATTACCATCGAAGTTAAACAACCATTTATACCGCGTTGAATCGTCTTTAATCCTGAACTAGTCTCACTATAGAGAGCAGGAATATCGAATAAAACCTTCAACTGGTTATGAACAAGAAGTCGAGGATTGTCATAAGTTTCGATCAAAGCCTTCCAAGCCGGCGCAAAACTACGATTAGTGAGTGGAAACTTTGACACTATCTCGCGAGCTTCCCCTGTCGTCTTCCGGACCAAATGACAAAGTCTTTCAATGTCGCTTAGACGAGCATTATTAATATATACAGCGGTAAACAAATCCCTAAACGTTGGCCATGAGTGGAAATCGCCTTCAAAAACATCTGTGTCACAAGGCGGCAGAGCTAGATTATGTACAACATCTGAATTTGAAACAGAATCCAAAGTTCGAAAACTCGCACTACTATTCCCCACAATAGAGGTAAGCGGAGTCTGAATTTGAGAAGGATTTTCGAGCGAAGCCTGATTCGAAACATTCAATTGGTTTCGCGTTTCAACCGACGTTTTCGGCATAATTGGATTCGGTGATTTTTGTAGGGTTTCACCCGGGGTTTCTAACAAAGACGCTACAGAACCACTAACGCTTGAATTAATAGAAGAAGAACGAGTCCTTTTAAATTGATCTAACTTCCTATTAATTGCAGCCTGGCATCTCAGATACAGTTGAAAAGATGCATGATACTTTTGATCGACAGCATCTATTTCTTCTTTTGACGTATCTACAGACGTCATCATAAAATCACAGCCTTTTTCAAATTTTTCCTGCACTCTTTCCCACAAGTTCTCTAGTCCATTCATTTGGGATTTTAAATACTGGAAATCCAATTCCTCATCACGCATAGACTCAAAGCTAGCGTTAAACTTTACGAGAGCATCCGAAGCTCTGATAAACATATCAATTGGAGTCAAAGGCATTTTAAAAGGTTTTTACAAAGTCTCTACTACAATAAGTAAGAGAAAAACAACTAAAGCACGATTTGCTATAAAAAATAACCAAAAACCAAATTCGACTTCGCACAATATACGAAGGAGTAACAACGCAAAATTATCAACAAACTCAAAAATGTCCAAAAAATCGTCCAAATTTGTTAAATGTTCAAGGAACGTACCGAAAGATGCCAAGAATTTAACAAAACCGCACTATAGGGCCAAAAAACTTGAAAACTTCCGCGAAATTATTGCCTTGAACCTCTCACACAATAGTGAAAAAATCAAAATTTGAACTATAAATTTCAAAATTATAATCTCCAATGAGATATTTAGCCACCGATAATAAGGTACCAACAAAAATGTGAGAAAATCAATAAGTAAATATAAAATATTCAAAAAATATATCGATAAATATATATACAAATTATCAAATTTTCTAAAAATTGTATATTTTACCGGTAATTTTCCAAAAAACCGTATTTTCGCGCACAAAAAATCTAAAATATTTTAATTTTTAATATTTTCTAACGAAAATATAGAGATTATTTCGATTTTATTTCAAAAGTTAACTACAATTTAGGCAACTAAACTACCGAATGTAGCGTGATTTTCCAATAAATATTTATCAACAATAAAATTTCTGAGCAAAATCTCCAAAATTAATTAAAAATTTCAAATTCCGCACGAAAAATATCAATTTTAACACTTTTTACTAAAAAGTCGTATTGACCGATCGTAGGGTGCACGCGTTATTTAATTTTTCCAAAAACGTCGTTTTATTACACCCAATTACCATTAATAATTATTCCAAACAAAAATCAAAAATTTTTCATATATTATATTACAGGTCGTTTTATCACGGTTCACCTGTAATGCAACGAACGATAGAAAAATATCAAACGTCTGACCAAACGTATGTATGTATACGCTTATGTGTGGCTGACCGACCAAGCAGTGATCATCAGTGGTGTGCCTATTACTGCGTTTGTATGTTTGTATATCGATGGTTAGCGAACAACCAAACAAACCAATGTAATTGCTGCGTGTATTTTTTGGGGGTGATTTTTAATGAATATTTTAATTATCAAAAATGCAAATTTGCAAAAAATTTAACAATTTTTAATTTCAACTATACCGATCGATAGGAAATTTAACGTACATTAAAATGACACCCGACAACAATATTTTATTTTCACTAGAAAAGCCAAAAAATACACTTTTTTTCACAATTATTTTGATTTATTTGTTTTCTATGATTTTTTGTCGAATGCCGACGGCAAAACAATATTTGCAAAACTAGACGGCGGGGGAACGGGGTACGCGACGCGTTGTAAAACGGCCACTGAACAAATAAACGACACGAATTGTTGTTGTTTTACACAAATTTTTCGAAAATTCTTTTTCAATAGAATTTTATTATTTTTTTTCACAAGGCACTTTTTTTCACTTTACGTACCTGGTTGTTTTTAATGGAAACGAGATGATGATAAAGATGATGATGACGATGATTGTGTGGACTGTATTTTTGTTGATGGTGATGATGAAGTTTGCTTTGTGAAAAGAAAAAAGAAGAAACGATTAACTTCTTTTTACCAAGGGCTCGTAATCCGGTACGAAGTGACCAATGTTTGCGCCAATGCGGGGTAAAGGGGGAATATGCAAAGCAAACCAATACAAAATAGAATAAATAAAAACACAATAGCGGGGTTAGTTTTAAATATAAATAAGGCAAAAGCCAGGCTTTATTATAATAATAAATAAATAGGGTTTTGGTAAACAATATTACCTTTTTGCACAATAGCGGGGGAGAGCCTTCGTTCGTATCGGGGCGATAGAAGAAGAGAGTTAATAACCAAAACAACGATCCCAACATGAAGTAAGTCGGCGTTGGCGCCATTCGCCACTCGTTGAAATCTGTTGACATTGACAGATTTCAACGATGTTAATCATTTACATGTAATTAGGCGTTAACCCATTGTTAACGTTGCAAAACAATAATTTTCAATCTAAATTAAACATATATGATTTTTTCCGTTAACGTGAAAAACAAAATGTATAATTTTGGGATAAAACAATATTTTCCCTCTATCTTGGATTACATTTTGGGGATGCCCCCAATATTAGAAAATTTTCAAAAAATAAAATCCATTAAAAATTCTGTTAAAATCTTTAAAATATCTAATATCGGAAGGGGCCGATATATGGGGGGATATACGATATTGTGGACCTATATAGACAATTACCTTTCAGGGGTTAAAGTGCTCACAAAGAACTACTTGTGTGTATTTTCAGACAATACCATATGAAAATATGGCTAAAATCATCAAAATACCGAATATCGGGGGTACCGTTATATGGGGGATATACGATATCGTTAATCTATATATGTCAGGGGGTAAACTGCTCATAATGAACTACTCGTGTGGAATTTCAGTCAATTCCGTTGAAAAATGTGTCTGAAATCATCAATATACCGAATATTGGGAGTACCCTTATATGGGGGCTATACGATATCGTGGACCTATATAGATAATTCTCTTCCGAGGTATAAAGTACCCACAAGGTACTCCTTGTGTGGATTTTCAGACAATTCCGTTGAAAAATGTGGGTAAAATCATCAAAATACCGAATATTGGGGGTTACCGTTATCTGGGGGATATACGATATTGTTTACCTATATAGATAATTCTCTTCCAAGGCATAAAGTACCTACAAGGAACTTCTTGTGTGCATTATCAGACAATTCCGTTGAAAAATGTGGCTAAAATCATCAAAATACCGAATATCGGGGGGTACCGTTATATGGGGGCTATACGATATCGTGGACCGATATAGCCCATTTTCGAATTTGACCTGCCTGCAGACAAAAGAGGGATCTGTGTAAAATTTTAGCTTCATATCTTTATTCGTTTAGACTGTAGCGTGATTACAACAGACGGACAGACATGGCTAAATCTTAGAATTTTACGCTGATCAAGAATATATATACTTTGTTGGGTCTAAAATAATTATTTCGATGAGTTACAAACGGAATGACGAACTTAATATACCCTCCATACTATGTATGGTGGAGGGTATAAAAAAAACAAAATCAGTTGTTGCATATTTAAAAATCGAATTGACACAATAAGGCTCCAGTATGGAGTTGCTTTTTTATCTGAATTTGAGCAACTGTTCTTGTTGAGCCACGCTTGTAACCATGGTAGGAAAATACAGGTAGATGCTCAACGCATGGGATCATTGATGCATCAAGCCTTTCAAATTTAAATAACAAAATAACACCTAACAATGCCGACGACATAGTTCGCTGTTATCGTTGAAATGCTGCTTTTGTAGAACATCATACAAAAGTTGCAGTCAACCATGACACGATCCAACCTTTGGCATAAATAAATCAAACAGGTCGATTATGTTGGGTGCCAATTTCGGTCAAATACTTAGGACATGATTTCCTAAAAAATGTTCGTGTGTCGAAAAAACTCAATTCAAACAATTCGTCTCGTGCTACCCTTTAATATAAATCGCATTTTCATATTAAGCGAGTATTCACCACAACTAAGGCATTAATTTTAAGATGTAGATGGCTCTCAATATAAAATACATTTTTCTAATTTTGTAGACAATAAAGTGCACTTTAATTGTTCCACTAAAGTCCATCATACACAAGTTTAAAAATACGAGCCATACATTGTTTTTTGAAAATGTCACCCTGTGGCTTGTTGACTTGCCAGGGCACACACCAGTGACATATTTATATGAACTTGGCATCACTAAAATCTTATTTATGCCCAAGAGCTCCATCTACATATCGTTTTAAATCATTTTGCATTTTCTAGTTGTAATGAATAGATTAGAAAGAGTAAAGACAGTGCATTTATACCATGGTAGAAGAATATAGGTAGACGCGTCGACACAGTTGCTGGGACAATGAACTGTCAAACCAATTTTGGAATTGAAAATGTTGAATGAAAAATTATTTAAATTTGCAAAAATTGATGAAAAACGCGAATTATAATAGCCTCCGAATGACGTAGTATAAGAAAACGTATAAAAATTTACTTATATTTGAAAAAACATTTAAATTTTTTTGACATATCAATGCTCCCAAGCGTTGATGCATCTACCTGTATTCTTCTGCCATGATTTATACTATGAAGTTTAACCATAGACAAATTAAGATATAGACAACGAAATGCTCTCACCGTTTATCTTCGAAAAAAATCGAATCAGCAGATGTCGTCTATATCGTTTCAGGGGTTTGAGTGGGAATATTGAAGTCACTCAATTCTAAAACATTAAAAATAACAAAAACTGTAAGATATTTGTCAGTTAAAAATTGTTCCATAATAAAAGAAATGTGAAAAGTACGTGATGATATCAAAAAATTCCGGAATAATAAAGTGAAATTCTTGAAAAACGATAAAATGTGTTTTCGAAGTCGAGTGGGTTGAACGCGTAAATCAGCATCTTGACTATGCAAAACATGATGAGAGCCACCTGGATAAAAAGACAAAACTAACTTTTCGTTGTCTATATCTTAATTTGTCTATGGTTTAACCCAATGGGATTATGTATAAATGCCGCTCAGATAATGTTTGTTTGTTATGTTGAAAAATAAGTGTTTATTCACATTGATGACAGTCTGCATGGAAAAAATGTGTCATGGGAAAATACAATTTTAAGCAGCGAACGAAAACAAACGAAACGATTAACGTACCGCTCACACGAAGTCACAAACTTTTTTAATTTTTTCAATCGTTTTGTACTTCATACAAAACATGGTAGAAGAATATAGGTAGACGCGTCGACACAGCTGTTGGGACAATGAACTGTTAAACCAATTTTGGAATTGAAAATGTTGAATGAAAAATTATTTAAATTTGTAAAAATTGTTGAAAATAGCGAATTATAATAGCCTCCGAATGACATAGTATAAGAAAACGTAAAAAATCTACTTATGTTTGAAAAAACATTTAAATTGTATTCCTGTATTCTTCTTCTTGTTTGATACAAAACAGAACCACAAACCTTTCAACGTCAGAAATACACAAACAGTACGTTTGTTTTAATGTACTATGGCCGTGAGTTGCCAATCTGTTCTGTTTGACTTTCCTGCAGTGAGTATTGAACCTGACCTCCTAATTTATAAGAAATATTCTTTTGCATTTTAAATTTAATAATCCAAATTCTAAAATTGACATTTTTGAAATTAAAATAATTTACTGAAAAGTAATTTTTTGTTTAAATTTTTAGACATATAACTCTGACACTTGTATTAGGTACAAAAACAAATGTTGTTGTTTTTTTATTGTTGACCTGCATAGCATAGCATAGTCTATGCTAGCATAGACGGTGAAACAAGACTGTTGCTTTTCTCAATAAAAATTTTTTTCCCTGAAGATGACTGTCGAAGACAGTCGAAATATCGGAAAATAAAAATCAAAATTATAAAAATAAAACACTGATGTTTTTCAATTGACCTTAAGCCAAAATAAAGTTAATAAGATACAAAAACAAATTTGTATGTAGTTGTGACCATGGTAGAAGAATACAGGTATTCGCATCGACATAGCTGCTGGGACAATGAACTGTCAAACCGATTTTGGAATTGAAAATGTTGAATGAAAAATAATTGGAATCTATAAAAATTGTTGAAAAAATCATAATATAACAACCACCGATTTGCGTCGTATAAGAAAGCATTTAAAATATAATTATTTTTGATAAAACATTTTAAAAATTTCGACATATCAATGTTACCTATATTCTTCTACCATGGTTGTAACCATGGCTCAATAAGAAAGGTTGCTCAACTTCAAATAGACTTAAATATGCAACAGCTGGTTTTGTTTATTTTTATTTTTTTTTATAAAATGTTTATATTCGGGAAACCCGCGAAACAAGAATGGAATTTAGGGGTTATTCTAAAGGGTTGAATCTAAAATTGTAGGACATTACAATTTTATCACAAAATTGCACACTTTGTTTTGAAATAATTTCAATTTATTATATTTTTTATTCAAAACAATACGCACACATACACAAAATGTGGTAGCTTTGTTGTACCCTCAGTTATTTTGCCATGGTTGTTACGTTCGTTGTACAACAGCACTTGATGTTACCTGTATTATTCTGCCATGATAGGGGCATAGAAGTGACTGAAAATAATTTTTTCTTATGGAAGTCTTGTAATGTTAAAACTATGGTAGATTAACTAAAAGGTAGAAAAAACTATAAAACATATAATTCAATAGCAAGATGTTGATAGTAAAGTCATATTCCGAAATTGGTTAATTTTAATAATTTCATATACTTCCTCTCAATGTATAGTTGTCAGAGATTTTATGGTAAAAAAAGTATACCCGATATATAGCAAATGGTTAATAATTAAATTAAAAAAATTAAATTAAATTAAAAATTAAAATTAAATTAAATCATTGTGATAAAAATTCAAAACGTATCTGGGTAACAATCATTGAAAACCATTTATTTAATTTTTATGATAAATGAATTATTTTCATAAAGACTTGAAACTTTTTATAACCCCCAAGCCGAATTAATATATAGTTAACTTCACATATACAGACATTTAAATTCAAGTATCTTAGCTACTTGCAAATTAATTACTGAAGTTAGTTATTCATAAAATGTTTTGTAGTAAGTAAAAAGTGAAATTTAATTTTCTAACGGCTGCTATTTTTTTAGAATTTGTCAATAATTAACCCTAATTTCAATTTACTTCCCATCTTAAAAAGGCCTTGTTTTATTTTCAGTAATATTAGATTTAAAAACTAATTATATATGTATATTAATCATGAATTCCATTTTACCTTCATAAAAGATATGATTAAAACCTCGTATACTTTTCTATATTTGACGCTACGCACGCGTTATGTTACATTACAATATGTTAGTTACTTGGCTTAAAACGCATTACCTGCTTTCGTACGGTTTCTGTTCACTTCCTAACGGGTTTCCATTTATTGGTAGTGAAGAATTTTTCAGGTAAGACAGAAATTTTGTGTGTATCACTTTTGACCAAGAGAAATGACTACCTGTTGCAATGGAATATTGAAATATGTGAATTTATTACGTAGCAAGTGCAATTGACAGACTCAATATAATCACGATGTCACATTTTCGGCATAACGAGGGGGATGTTGCAAGACAAAGCAGCAGCAAAGAAATGGAGGATGGCCAAAGACCACACCACAGTGGTAGATACCAAGAAAATCCCAGTCATATTATGGAACATTTAGCCACGTTTACAGTGAACGAAGACGCTGGAATTGTCACTCCGATTGATGGAATGCGACGACTTCTACAAATGGAAAAGAACACAGGTATATGGTCGCAAAAAATGAAGTTGTGTTTGGACAAAAACAGTGTGCTCATAACTGATTTTGAGACGGGGGTGAGTAAGCCACACAAAGAAAAGAAATGACACGAAAACCAATAAAGCATTTGTCTACTTTTTCAGGAATTAATCGAAAGATTCCCATATTACTTGATAGAGAGTCCAACGGCATTTACATCGGACGATGTACTGGAGTTGTATAACAATGTTCTAGTTTTCATTGTCTCGGCCGGAGATGGAGTTCAGTCAGAGATGCATATATTCCAAGTAAGGTCTTTAGCCAAAAATTCTCTATACAATTTTCTAACTTACATACATATTTACTGTTCTGGCATTATTGAAATAGTCTCAGAGCATATCGGCGGTGCATTTAGTTGAAGATATTAAATATCTTCTGAATAACAGCTCTGGTCGCACAGACTCACCAACAACATACTCTAATCAGGCCATAAGTTTAAGAAAGACCGAAGAATCTGATTTCTACAAAAATACACGAGAACTTTGTAAGTACCTATTATAGTTCTATTTGAAATAAGACCTACTGACCAATTTGTCTAATTAGATAGTGCCAACGTTGGCGCAAACGCTGAATCTCGAATGTTTGAGGACATCGTAAGTGAGAAGTATGAGCGGGAAGTCAACCTTTTAAATAGTTGCTTTGATGATATCGAGAAATTTATTGCTCGACTGCAACACACTGCAGCTGCTGTACGGGAGATAGAGAGGAGGAAATACAAGAAACGTGAAATTGGCGATGGCCTTTTGAACTTGCATACACGCCCTCCTTCCGAACAAGAATTCGTCGACATTTTGGCCAAATTCAAGTTGTCTTTCAATTTGCTGTCGAAACTTAAGTCTCATATTCATGACCCCAATGCTCCGGAACTGGTTCATTTTCTTTTTACACCTCTTGCGTTGATCGTTGAGGCTGCGCGTGATACATATGCTGAGTCCCAAATTGCTTCGAATGTAATTGAGCCATTGCTAACCAGCGACACAATACAATTCTTAATGAACTGTGTCAGTAGCAAAGAAACGGAACTGTGGAAGTCACTAGGTGCATCCTGGATAACTCCAGCTGAACAATGGTGTGAAAGGGAAGATATGAGTAACATTAGAGGCTATAATAGACCATCTCATAATATGGGCGGCAATGAGTTTCCCTTGCCACGGCCAGACCAATATGGGCTGGCAGATGAACAGCAAATCGATTATAGCCATTTACCAGGAACATCAACGTCACGTCTCAATATGTTATCTGGCTACAAATACAAAAACAAAATGTCAGAGCAAAGAAACTTTGATCCATCCATTGGTGAGGAGATCGAAGTCAACCAAGTTCAAGACGTTATGCGATCACAGGAGCAAGTGCTAGGAGGAATGCAAATCCAAAATATTCCCGGAGAAGATATGAGTGACAATGCACCACACTCCTCGAGTCAACATTTAGGAAAATTCAAAGCTCGACATTCACCGATGGAAATGGATACACTGAATGAAAAGTGGCTAAACCAACTCCGTATGAAGGGATCAAAAGTAGTTGTTGTGTGTTATCCGCGCATTGCAAACAACGACAAGGAATTGAGTGTTGTCAAAGGAGAATATTTAGAGGTAAACTAATATAACAACTTATTATTAATAACACTATTGATATGTATATTTCGTCTAGATTATTGATGATTCGAGGAAATGGTGGAAGGTTCGAAATGTAAACGGTAATGTAGGTCATATACCCAGTACAATTGTGGCCCCGGTTTATGTTTCGTCTTCGTCTCACAAAAATTGAGTTGATGTGACCGGAAACAAAAAAATTGTCATTCGAAATATTGTTATTAACAAATAGTTTTTTGATATATGTATGTATCTAATATCCTTATAATTGTAGCATGTACAGTGCCAAAAAGAGGTTATTGGCACTGTTACTTTAAAAAGAAACGATGAATTTTATAAAAAGACAAGACATATACAATGTATTTTAATATAAACATATTTACACACATTTAATATTCAATATATTAATAAATAAACCTTAAATCCAAAACTAACATTTATAAGAAAAACAAATTACTAACTTTGAACTTTTATTCAGAAAACATTTGTTATTGATATTAAGATTTAGATTTCATGAAGTCATCAACACAATCTGTTAGTATTTTCTTCGATTCTAACGCCATTTTGCATACTTGGTCATACGACATTTTTGTTTTATATGATTCGATAATTAAAACGCTGGTTTATGTATGTCGAAAGAACTGTCGAAAAACTCTCTCTAGACGTATTTTTTTTAAAATTTTGTAATATTCAAAATATCTCAAAAATTTGAAAAATTCACATAGAATTTATTTTTATAACCTCCATCATACATGGTATGGAGGGTATATTAAATTCGTCATTCAGTTTGTAACTCATCGAAGTAATCATTTTAGACCCAACAAAGTATATATATTCTTGATCAGCGTAAAATTCTACAGTCAAAACGAATTAAGATATGAAGCTAAACTTTTGCACGGATCTGTTTTTTGTCTGCAGGCAGGTCAAGTTCGAAGATGGGCTATATCGGTCCACGATATCGTATTGCCCCCATATAACGGTACCTCCCGATATTCGGTATTTTGATGATGTTAGGCACATTTTTCAATGGAATTGTCTGAAATTCCACACAAGAAGTCCCTTGAGAGTACTTTACCCCCTGAAAGAGAATAGTTCATATAGGTCCACGATATCATATAGCCCCCATATAACAATACCCTCGATATTCGGTATTTTGATGATTTTGAGCCACATTTTCAAACGGAATTGCCTGAAATTCTACACAAGGAGTTCTTTGTGAGCACTTTATCCCCTGACAGAGAATTGTCTATATAGGTCCACGATATCGTGTAGCCCCTATATAACGGTACCCCCCGATATTCGGTATTTTGATGATTTTAGCCACATTTTTCAACGGAATTGTCTGAATTCACACAAGGAGTTCGTTTCGGGTACTTTACCCCCCTGAAAGAGAATTGTCTATATAGGTTCACGATATCGTATAGCCCCCATATAACGGTACCCCCGATATTCGGTATTTTGATTATTTTAGTCACATTTTTTAACGGAATTGTCTGAAATTCTACACAAGGAGTTCTTTGTGAGCACTGTACCCCCTGACAGAGAATTCTCTTTATAGGTTAACGATATCGTATATCCCTCATATATCGGCAAATTCCGATATTAGATCTTTTAAAGATTTTAACTGAATATTTAATGGATTTTTTTTTGATTTTTTAATTCGTTTCAAGTTGTGGAGGGTATTCAAAGTTCGGCCCGACCGAACTTACTGCTTTTTTACTCGTTCTATTTCGCATTTATTTTCTTTCGACATACATAAACCGGCCATGTTCTCAAATCTAAATGGAGATTCTTAGTTTGAAATTGTCCTTGAGTTTTCGATTGCTGTTAGTGTGAAGTGATATGAATAGGCAAGGCAAAGATTACAAAGTTCTTAATGTCCATAAATTTGTTAAATAAAGAAGAAGAAAAATATAAATAAAGTAAAAATATTTATGATGCTCATTATACATTGTCGCGGGGAGTTATCGTTTTTCTTACGACTAATAAAAAATATATTTCAATAATAATAATAATAATAATAATAATAATAATAATAATAATAATAATAATAATAATAATAATAATAATAATAATAATAATAATAACAATAATAATAATAATAATAATAATAATAATAATAATAATAATAATAATAATAATAATAATAATAATAATAATAATAATAATAATAATAATAATAATAATAATAATAATAATAATAATAATAATAATAATAATAATAATAATAATAATAATAATAATAATAATAATAATAATAATAATAATAATAATAATAATAATAATAATAATAATAATAATAATAATAATAATAATAATAATAATAATAATAATAATAATAATAATAATAATAATAATAATAATAATAATAATAATAATAATAATAATAATAATAATAATAATAATAATAATAATAAATGCCGCAAATGAATTTTTGTCTTCATAGATTCTCCGTGACCATTTTATATAAAATGTTATGACAACACTTTTGCAGAACATTTTGTTGTTGAAGACTCTCTTCTGGTGGTACTTATTTCCCAGCTCAAGAAATGAAGAACGAAAAGGACGATCGAATTTAAAATAGTTCCCATTCGATTAGACGAATGACATGTTGGCTTGGAAATAAGCTATAGAAGCTGGAAACAGATATATAACACGATATCTTGATGCACTTCAGGGTCATAAGTAACATATTGAACTCGCTTTAATCTTAATCTTCACTTCGGGGTTCTTAATATGTCAATCAAATTCTTTCATCCTCAAATTCTTTGACTTGTGGGTGGACCACCATTTTGTGTCACAGTGTAATAGAAACAAAGAAAGAACAATAAATGTTATTATTTCAAGTGTGTTGCACCCCTGCAGCGAGCATTTTTAGTAAAATTGTAGTATTTCACTGCCCTGCGTGGAAATAAATTGGTTTAAAACAAACTTAAGCTTAGTTTTAAAAAAACCACAACTAGTTATTTTTATACCCTCCATCTTGGAAAGAAGGGTATATTAACTTTGTCATTCTGTTTGTAACATCCCTAAATATTCGTCATAGACCCCATAAAGTATATATATTCATAACCAGCATAAAATTCTAAGTCGATTTAACGATGTCCGTCTGTCTGTTGAAATCACGATACAGCCCAGATTATTTGACGTAGAGCGTCAAAATTTAGCAGAATATTTTGTATTGTGTCTTGGATGGTTGGTATTGAAAATGAGATTTATCGGTCCACGTTTTGGTATAGTCCCCACATAACGGTACATCCCCATATTCGGTATTTTGATAATTTTTGCCACACTTTTTCACGGAGTTGTCTGAAAATTGGTATTTGTTGATCATAATGGGTTCTTGCTCCGGTGCGAAACTTTGAATTTATAGTTAAACGCTTTGGTATAGCCCCCATATAACGGTTCTAATGTTTCCTTTACCCTAAGGCGATGAGCTAGGCAGTGGACAATTGTTCATTCCTGTATTACTTTGAAACTAAATATAAACTAGTTACTTTTAAACTAACTACAAACCAATTTCTTTTCTTTCTTTGTTAAAAAGTTTTATTTATTTATTTTCATACCCTCCAACATACTATGGAGGGTATATTAATTTTGTCATTCCGTTTGTAACTCCTCGAAATACTCATGTCAGACCCAACAAAGTATATATATTCTTGATCAACGTAAAATTCTAAGACGATTTAGCCATATCCGTCTGTCTGTCTGTGTGTCTGTCCGTCTGTCTGTCTATTGTAATCACGCTATCTTTCGAACAAATTGAGATAGAAGGCTAAAATTTTGCACACATGTATATTTTACCAGTAGGCTAGGTTAAGTTCGCAAATGGGCCATGTAGGTCCAAGTTATCATAACCATATAACGGTACCTCCCGATATTCGGTATTTTGATGATTTTAGCGACATTATTCAACGGATTTTTTTCAAATTTGGCATTTGAAGTCCGTAATGGATACCACAGCCTAAGACTGAAAATAATCTGTGTAGGTCCACGTCTTCGTATAGCCCCCATATAGCGGTACCCTCGATATTCGGTATTTTGATGATTTTAGCGACATTATTTAACGAAATCGTTTCAAATTTGGTATTTGATATTCGTAATAGATACGGCAGCACAAAAAGGAAATGGGCCATGTAGATCCACGTCTTCGTATAGCCCCCATATACCGTACCCCCTATATTCGGTATTTTGATGATTTAAGCTAAATTATTAACAGATTTTTCTTCAAGTTTCGCATTTAAATATTGTAATAACTTATGACAAAAGTTGCCTATACAGGTCCACGTCGTCGTATAGGCATTCGGTGTTTTTAAGATTTAAATAGAATTTTTAACGGATTTAATTTTTTTTTGGAAATTGCCAAATTTGTACCAAATGGAGGAGGGTATTGAAAGTTCCGCCCGGCCGAACTTACAGCTTTTTTACTAGTTTTATAATCCAAATCTTTTTTTTTTCTATTTGAAGATACCCTGGCTGCACTGTTTTTTTAAGCATATGTACTTATGTATTGAGGCTAGCTGCACTAGCTTGTATTATTTTATGTTGCATTTATATCGAAGTATTTTTGGAAATGTATTATGCGAATTATTTCAAAGTATTTTGATATAACCGGTCACCTTTATTTTTAGACCTGTTTTTCGTTCAAATTGGTTGACTTCTAGATGAATTTACAACCAACTTATAATCAGTTCATAAATGCATTATTCTTCAACTAACTACAAATTGGTTGAAAAGTCATCTGAATATGATCCAGTAGTGGTTACTTAGCTTTTTGATGTCCAGATGACTTTTCAACCAATTTGTAGTTAGTTGTAGAATAATGCATTAATAACTAACGATTTTCTCAACTGGTTGACAAAAGTCCCGCTGGGTGGTGACATTGTCACCAGTACTAGTGCAAAAGCATACACAAACCAATGTAATTTCCTATGGACATTTAACATAGGCTTGTCATAGGAGAAGTACCAGTAGACCATGACTATATTGACTAAGTAGTTCTTTTGGGACTATATGGCAACATTTGAACCATATAATCACTGCATTATATTGGGTTTTCTGTGCTATATGTTGGCATTTGAACCAAATAAAAAAACTAGAAGACGATGAGTTCTTTTGAGATCATTTGAAGAATTTTAAGAAAATGCTTGTAATAGAATAAGTATTTAAAAACGTTACTTTTTTGATGCATTCATTTATTATTAACAAAATAAAGCACAATTCAATCTACAAACGATATTTAATTAAATTTAATCCAACAACAAACGGTTTTGTTTTCTCCTGACTGACGATTCTGCAAAAATTGGCCACAACAATGGAATTCCATCGACATTTATATCTAGTTCGACTTCCGCATACTTTTCCAAAATGAGACCAACTTTTCGTAGTTGTGTTTCTATGCCAATATAACAATAAATTCCAGGGGCGACATTTCTCGTTAACATATTTTTTTCTCTGCCCACCAAAGCTTCTTTAGTGCGCGGAAAGTCTGGATCTTCTTCCTTTAATATTGATAAAAGACTTTCCAAACCTTTTTTTGAAGGATTCGTTTCCATGCACCACTTTTTAAGTTTATCGCATTGAAAATTTCTGTTTTTATACTTCCACCATTCCGTTTGTAACTCCTCGAAATACTCAAGTCATACTCAACAATATATATATATATATATATATATATATATATATATTTTTGATCAGCGTAAAATCCTAAGTCAATTTAGCGATGTAATAACACTATCTTTCGAACAAATTGTGATGAGAGGCTAAAATTTTGCACACATGTTTATTTTGCCAGTAGGCAGGTTAAGTTCGTAAATTGGCCTTATAGGTCCACGTTTTCATATTGCCCCCATATAACGGTACCTCCGGATATTTGGTATTTTGATGGTTTGGCGACATTATTCACCGGAATTGTTTCAAATTTGTATTTTGATGATTTTAGCGTCATTATTCACCGGAGTAGTTTCAAATTGGGAATTTAGAGTTCGTAATGGGAACTACTGTCTCTGACAGAAAATTGTGCATGAAGATCCAGGTCTTCGTATTGGCCCCATATATCAGAACCCCCCTTTATTCCGTATTTTGACGATTTTAGGTCCAATACTCACCGAAATTGTTTGAGATGTCGTATTTGAAGTTCGTAATGGATGCTACAGCCTGTGACAGGAAATTGTCTATGCAGGTATAGGTCTTCGTATAGCTCCGATATAATGTTACCTCCCTATATACGATATTTTGATGATTTTAGCTACATTAACGGCTACATTCGGTATTTTTAAGATTTTAACAGAATTTTTAATGGATTAAATTTTTTGAAAATTTCCAAATTCGTTCCAAATGGTGGAGGGTATTCAAAGTTCGGCCCGGCCGAACTTACTGCTTTTTAATTTGTTATATAATATTTTTTTGTTTTTTGTTTTTTTTTTTCTAAGTCAAATGACATAAAAATATTATATACACATTTTTATACCCTCCACCTTGGAAAGGAGGGTATATTAACTTTGTCATTCCGTTTGTAACATCCCTAAATATTCGTCGTAGACCCCATGATGTATATATATTCATAATCAGCATAAAATTCAAAGACGATTTAACGATGTCCGTCTGTCTGTTTGTCCATCCGTCTGTCTCCGTGTGTCTGTTGAAATCACGATACAGCTCACATTATTTGACGTAGAGCGTCAAAATTTAGCAGAATAATTTGTATTGTGTCTAGGATGGTTGGTATTGAAAATGTGATATATCGGCCACGTTTTGGTATAGTCCCCATATAACGGTACTTCCCGATATTCGGTATTTTGATGATTTTTGTCACACTTTTTCACGGAGTTGTCTGAAAATTGGTACTTGTACGTCATAATGGGTCCTAGTTCGTGCGGCAAAACATTGTATGTATAGGTTCACGCTTTGGTATAGCCCCCATATAACGGTACCCCCCGATATTCGGTATTTAGATGATTTTTGCAAGATTTTTTCATGGATTTGTCTAAAAATTGGCATTTGTTGGTCATAGTGGGTTCTAGCTCCGGCGGCGAAACTTTGCATGTATAGGTCCACGTTTTGGTATAGTATATAACGGTACCTCCCGATATTTGGTATTTTGATGATTCTGCCACATTTCTTCACGGACTTGTCTATAAATTGATATTTGTTGATAATAATGGGTTTTAGCTTCATTGGCGAAACATTGCATGTATAGGTTCACGTTTTTGTTGAGCTCCATATAGCGGTACCTCCCGATATTCGATAATTTGATGATTTTTGCCACAATTTCCCACTAATATGTCTAAAAATTTGTATTTGTGGGTCTTAATGGGTTCTAATGCTTCCTTTACCCTAAGGTGGAGGGTATTAAAAGTTCGGCCCGGCCGAACTTAACGTTTTTTTTTATTTTTATTTTCAATAGATTTTAATGACAATGAGAAATGAAAAAAACAAACTGTTGATACTCTCATAAGAAATACATCAGAATCAGTGTCCCTAACCAAACTCTCTGTATACAGTTCGAATACAAAGTGTATTCTTTTCCTTAAAGTTGCTTTCATACGTTAAGCGGGGCCTTTGTCTGTCTGTAACACAAAATATTGTATATACACATTTGATTTTATTTCAGGCCAATATAAATACTGTAAAAATTGAATCTATACTAAACGAACTCTTTAAACATCAATTCAATCTTTAACTGATGTTACACCCCTATCTAATACCTGGCGTAAAACTTCGACACTTTTCACCGCCGAATTTGAATACATCTATCTATACATCTAAAAGAGTATAGCGATAGGTGAATTTTTTGCAAGCATTCTTTATCAATTTTGTGCTGTCAATGTTCTTATATAAGTAATTCTGAGGATGATTTTCAGATTTATTTCAAACCAATTTGAACAATGATGTGTCAAATATTTTAAAATATTTTTTTTTTTTTTCAAAAATTAGTAGATTTGTATAAGTATATTTGTATATGGCGTCGTTTAGGAAGCCAATAGGAGGTTGTTGTGATATGAATTGTTAAACAATTTTAACGAATTTGAATAAATATTCATTCAGTTTTTTTTTCAATTTCAAAATTGAATTGACAATTCATTGTCCCAGCAGCTGTGTTGATGCGACTACCTGTACTCTTCTGCCATGATCACAGGCATGGTACTATGCTGCATTTTAATTGTTATTTTCTCTTTTCTCTCTATCAAAGCAAAATAAGTTTTTAGCACATAGTTTAATTTTGTTTCTAGTTTTTTGGAAGTTCTGATCGTATGTCGAAGAATAATATTCTTACAATAAATTGGTTAATATATATGTCTGTATAGTTGACATTTGTTAAACACTTGAAGTATATTCCGGGCATTTAAAAACCATTCATTTTCGACTTTAAACGTACTGCGTTATTTCGAATGCATGTTCTTGTATGTGTGTGAGGGTTCTTGCAAATCTACTGCCCAATCTTAATTGGCGACACTTTCAAATACGACCACAACAACTGCGAGAGACAAAATTAGCTTTGAGGTTTTGTACGACAAAGAAGAGCCTAATTAAAAGATTTCACTTTCATTTTCAGTGGTTTAAAGACAGCAGATGGAACATCACTAGACAGACAAAACAAAACCAATCATTAAAATACCAAATATAGGGAAGTACCGTTATATAGGGGCTATACGTAGACGTGGACCTGCACAGACAATTTTTATACCCTCCACCATAGTACGGAGGGTATATTAAGTTTGTCATTCCGTTTGTAACACCTCGGAATATACATTTTAGACCCCACAAAATTGATCAGCATAAAATTCAATGTCGATATAGCGATGTCCGGACTTTTGGAATTGAAAATGGGCCATGTAGGTCCACGTTTTGGTATAGCCCCCATATAACGGTACATCCCGATATTCGGTATTTTGATGATTTTAGCAACATTATTCACCGGAATTGTTTCAAATTTGGTATTTGAGGTTCGTAATGGATGCTACAGGCTAGGACAGGAGATTGTCTGTGCAGGTCCACGTTTTCGTATAGCTCCCATATAACGGTACCTCCCGGTATTCGGTATTTTGATGATTTTAGCTACATTGTTAAAGATTTTTTTTTAAGTTTCGCAAATGACAAATGTTGCTATGCTGGTCCATATCGTCATATAGACCCTAATATAACAGCTACAATCGGCATTTTTTAAGATTTTAACAGAAATTTTAATGGATTTTATTGTTTTTGAGAATTGCCAAATTCGTTCGAAATGGTGGAGAGTATTCAAAGTTCGGGCTGGCCGAACTTACAGCTTTTTTACTTGTTTGTTTTAGGCTGTAGTATTCATTACGAACTTCAAATACCAAATTTAAAACAATTCTGGTGAATAATGTCGCTAAAATCATCAAAATACCGAATATCGGGAGGTACCGTAATTTAGGGCCTATACGAAGACGTGGACCTGCATGCGAAATTTTTTACCGTAGGTTGCAGTACCCATTGAGATCTTTCAATACGAAATTTGAAACAGTTCCGGTAAATAATTATCAAAATACAGACTATCGGCAGGTACCGTTGTATGGGAACTATACGAAGACGTGGACCTGCATACAAAGATTTTTGTCATAGGCTGTAGTACCCATTACGAACTTCAAGTACGAAATTTGAAATAATTTCGGTAAAAATGTCGCTAAAATCATGAAAATACCGAATATCGGGGGTATACGAAAACGTGGACCGACATGGCACATTTACGAACTTAACCTGCCTACTGGTAAACTATGCATGTATGCAAAATGTTAGCCTTCTATGTGGTGGATATGAGGTGTTACAAACGGAATGACAAACTTAATATGCCCTTTATAGAATGGTGGAGAGTATAAAAACAGTGCGTACACGATAAAAAAAAAATGATTTTTTTAATTCATATCTTATCCTCTTTATATTCATTCATGTGTATTTGGTCTGCAGGCAGGTTGAGTTCGAAATTGGGTTCCTCTAAATATTCGGCATTTGATGATTTCAGCGACATTATTCAACGGAATTGTTTCAAATTTCGTGTTGAAAGTTCATAATGGGTGCCACAGCCTATGAATATAGACCCTAATATACGGCCAAATTCGGCTCGGCCGAACTTACAGCTTTTTTACTTGTTAAAATATCAAATTGTATACCCTTTGCAGCAATTACTCAAACTGTAGTACAAATCCGCGGCGTTCCTTGAATTTTTCGTGATCTTCTCCCTAATTAAAGTATGGCAGGAAAAGAGACAGATAAACAAAACAACTATGAATCCAACGGCATACAAATATAATTGTTGTCAATTTCTTATTCTTAGCCTTTACAACTCCTACAGAATTTTGTTTCTCCAGAAAGCTTTCTACGATTACACAATTCCATTGGGATATCATAAAAATCCTTTCGCTGTAGGTATGACAAAAATTAAATTGTTTAATTAGGCTTTCCGACTGAATTAATCGCTAAACTTTTCTTCTTTCTCTGGTAATTAAGATCGAATTTTAAGTTAATTTCGTTCAGATAAAGCCTAGAATTGGCCTGAACTACAATAATTTTTCTAAAAGGGAATCACTTCCGCATCCCCCAAAATATGGGTAGAAATTAACAAAGTTTTCATCTTTGATTATAAATCAGAAGACTAATGAAAAGTGTTGTAAATAAATGTCCAATATATTTAACTTATGGGTTCCTACGCGGAGGTGGGGGTATGATGTTTTAAATATAAATAAAATAACCGACAACAATTTTGGCTTCAAACTCCACGAAGGAGTGAATACAATTGCATCTGTAGTTTTTGTGTGTGTTTTCGTAGACAAAAAGTGAAACGGCCAAAAGGGACAGCACATCTTTGGTCCCAAAACACAACATTCTGTTGGACATGCTCTCTACTCACACACACACACACACACACACATACACATTCTCTCTCTCGTGGTAAGTGAAAGGGAAATGCGTAACAAAAGGATGCGAACGAAAGAGTTAACAATGATATGGTGACACCTGAATTGTTATGGAGCTGCTGACCCTTTTGCTTATCCAGCCCATCAGAAATGTCATAATAGCAACAGACAAAGGCGACAAGCAACGTCCAGATTACACCCATTCGAAGTGTGGCAATTGTTGGAACACAAGTGCAGAGATTTTTTGGAACAGAGACGGTGAATACAAAAAAAAAAACAAAAACGTTTGAGGGAAGAATTTATGAAAGATATTATTTTTGTGACATTGACATTGTCGGAAAAAATATCGAAACCCAAGATTATTTTGCAATACATAAGTAATTGTTAATGACTATATATTTCAGATTGGGATATTGCTCTTATATATTTTCGGCCGATTTCATGTATTTGATGCATTAAACATGCAGTACGCCACATTTCAGTGAAATTCGGAATGTGTGATGGAATTTGTCTAAAAAAATTGTTTGCTAAATTATATTGAAATCGGTTCAGATTTGGATTATAGCTCCCATATACATTTTCACCAAATACGCTATGTATCTCTAATTTCAATGAAATTTGGAATGTCTGGCGGAATTTATTAAAGTCGATACAGATTTGGATACAGCTCCCACATATATTTTCGACCGATTTCTTTCATTTGATGTGTCAAGCACGATATGTATGTTCGATTCCAATAAAGTTTAGAATGTGTGGCGGGTTGATTTTACTATTGTCATACCTTTGTTTCTTGGTTGACCAACAAAGGATATTTAATTTTTTACTCGATTTCAATTTTATTGTAAACTCTCACTCTTTTTGAAACATATTGCCTTCTGCTCGTTCATTTTCCTACAGGTCTATTCGCGAACGCTTTCATAAACAGAAGATTGAGGAGTTAACTTCTTGTGAAACCCGTGCTCTCCGAGAGTATTTTTCGTTTTCGAGTAAAATCGAGCAAATAGCAGGATAGTCCTGTTTATATCTGAGCCTCAGCATGTAACATTCAAAGCCGCCAAGGCCAAATACGACGAAGCGAATCGCGGATGGGAATGACTTACGATATACTTATAGGGTCGTCTGACAGAAAGGATCTCCTGTTGCTCTTAGAGCGTCAAAATGAGGAAGTAGTTAGAAAT
>NW_026712379.1:1673308-1879678 GCF_030504385.1 Musca domestica | reverse complement strand
TTTTCCATGGTCTTCCAAGTCGGTTAATGCATATTTGTGTGCTCTCCATATCATTTTGAAGGAAAGTTCAAAAGGAGAGGGTAGAATATCCCCTAAATTCCATAAATGTATGAAATCCATTATCGGGTATTTCTTCCCCCAATTATTTTTCCACCATATCCAAAAATCTTCTAAATTTTTTTGGATTTCCTGAATGTTCGTTTTTTTTTGCATTGGGAATGCTGGAGAAACTAACACTCCACACAATTAAAACTTTAATTTTCGTTGTTGCTTTGGCAAAAGTCATCCGTTAAGTATTGTCTTCAGAACGTTGCAACTTTGAATAACTTGAGAATGGAGGATTTCTTGTGTGTTCTAGGAAAAATCCTCGGACAAATATTCAATAGAATTATCATCAAGTAATACATAGTCATTTCCTTTTAATTTCGAATAATTGCTAGTTGTTCTAAAAGAAATAGAAATGGACACGCTTTTTAAGTCAAAACTCTCGGATATTTTTTATTTTTTCCCGAGGTAGGGTAAGTATTTTTTCCATAACATGTATGCCAAATTATAACACCGTAAGCTAAATTTGGCAAATAAAGTTTTCCAAAATTTAACACCACGTGTGATCCAGAGATTTCTTGAGCATGGACACTTACATTAGTAGTGAATTTGTATATTAGCATTTAGCATGTCTTCAAACATTTTTTTACACCGTTTTTTACACCGTTCACTTAAATTAAATTGTAAAAGCACAGCCATCTCTTTGTAAACAAAGAAATTTCAAAACCAAAGCCGACTAAAAATTTCGAAAGTTGAATCATTTTTGTCGCCTCCGCATATCTAGTCGATGTTGATACACGGATTTTCATATGTTTCAACTTTTGATTTCAAGCGGACTGAATATGCGACTTAATGTGCACGAAATACTTGTATGTATTTCCACCTTGAATGATATAGGCCTTGTCTTAAATCATAAATGTTGAAATGGTAAGTAAAATTGGTATATATAAATTTATTGCGATAATGGGTTATTTTTACAATCGCAAATATAAATAATAAATTTTGAATAAATAATTTTGTTCGTAAATAGGGTTAGAATTACGGACACGCTTTACAAGAAAATAGATTTCTTCATATTCTCATCTCTGGGTGTCATTTTCAAAACAGATTGGAATTATCGGTTATGTTATTTTAAATAAGTCATGATTTTGCCTCCCAAGTACCGAGCAGTAGTACTTGGGAGGCTCTCCGCAAGGATTTTAAGAAAATCAATTTTTCATACGCTGTGGAGCGAAAATTACCTAGCTAATTATATAAAAATTATTGTTTTCCTACAACACATATGTCAACTAAGGCATCGATGTATAAAGAAGGGGCATTACAGGGTCAACATATTGGCACCAATTGCATTTACCACTGTTCTTGTGGTAACATAACAATGTTACCCATGTTAATTAATTTTAACCGTTAAGTCGATTATAATTAAAATATAATTCTGAGCCCATATTTCAGATCATCTGTACATATTATAACATATTACTTTATACACACAAAATCATGTTTTTCAATTTGTTTCTTAATGGCTTAAATGTATCTAGCTTTTTATAAAATTTTAATTCTGGACACAGTTAGCTTAAGTAAAGTGCGGGAAAAATATATAAATTTATATATATAATTTATATATAATATATAAATTTATATAAATTAGACACTAAATTGCAACAGAAATAAATAAAAAATAAATAACATACATTTTTAGGTGTCACAAAATACTTTAAAAAATTAACATTTTTTATTTATTTTTCTTGTCGTTATTTAAGCTTTTTATTGCTCTCTTTTATAGATTTACCAGAACATTTATCTTAAATAGTGGATGAATTAAAATAGGAACAACTTGGATTCGGGCAAACCATAACCTCTAATGGACTCTATGAACTTTGACGACTTCAGCAGTGATATTGATTAGGACACAGTTAAACATTTTTGTATATGCACTAATACGCCCTTCAAATGGGTTGGGATTCACCATAAGCTGGTTTTGGGGATAACAACGTTACCCAAAATTCGCTGATGGATGTTTCTAATTGGAAATATAACAATTTGGGAAATATTAACAATTATTAATTTTTACAATTTTATTGTATAAATAAATATAAATGTTGTTTTTGGCATGTTTGTTCGGGATGCCGTAGTATTTTGTTTTTGCAAAATTGTCAGACTTAATCCCATTATTATTGTTTAAAAACAAAAACGTTTGTTTATAAGTGGAGAAAGATGGTAACGTTTACAGGGAGTTTTGTTGTCTGGGATATTCTCCCCAGGAGTTATTTCAAAATTATCTCCTATGTCAAAGTTTTTTTTTGTGCCTAATTGACGATTTGAAGTATATAAAAAACAAGAAAATTTTATGTCACAAATTGTGAAATCTTAAGAAACAAAAACAAAATTTAAAATTTTGCAGTTGAAAACCAGTGAAGAAAGTCCTAAAGTCGGGCGGGGCCGATTTTATGACACCCTACACCACTTTGCTAATTTAGTTGAGCTCCACTTAATAATTAAAAGTTTTTTATGGGAGAATTCAATCATACACGCTATGATTATAATTATAATTTAAAATTCAATGGACTAAATATGCCGAAGCATTTGTATCTTTTAAATTCAGACTTATATTGCCCATTTGGTGCAAAATTAATTTGAAATCAGATAAAGATATATATAGGAGCTATATCAAAATCTGAACCGATCTCGATAAAATTTGGCAAATATATTTCTGAGCTGTATTTGATATATTTCCCTAAATATCGTTGTTACGGAGTGCATATTACGGCTGTAGGTAACAAATACAACAAATCGGATGAACAATATATATGGGAGCTATAGCTATATCTGAACCGATCATCAAATTTGGCATACTACCTTCTAGGCTAAATTCGGTCGTATGTGCCAAATTCCATCCCATTTGGACAAATATTAGACGTTTGGTGCACAATAAAAAGTAAATCGGACGAAGTTATATATGAGAGCTATATCTAAATTTTTACCGATTATCTCCAATTTCAATAGGGTTCGTCCTTGGGCCAAACAAATATTGTTTGCAAAATTTCATCTCAATCGGATAATAAATGCGACCTGCATTTTGTTCACAAGAATACATGGACAGACGGACGGACGGACGGACAGACGGACGGACAGACGGACTGACATGCATAAATCAACTCAGAAAGTAATTCTATGCAGATCATCAAAAGGAACTAAGGGTCTATCTCGTTTCCTTTTGCCTGTTACAAACAAATGCACAAAGACATAATACACTGACCACCTTGTGGTGTAGGGTATAAATATTTTTTTATTTTAGCAATTATATTGAAGCTCCCTACTTGCATAAGCCTACGGTTTGTTATTAAGACACTGTAGGCAATACTTAAAAATAATTAAAAGTGATCAAACAATGACGAAAAGTGGAATCCAATGAATGTAGAACGTCACTTACCTATTAAATGTTGCAATATAAATTGCTGCTATTATTACTAAACTTTTGCATTTGCCACAGGCTTGTTTTGATTAATCTTTTACGTTTTATAACAAACAAGTAAAAAACATTAAGTTCGTCGAAGCTAGAATCCACTACTACTAATACCAATTTTCGGACAAATCCGTGGAAAATTTCTCAAAAATCATCATAATACTGAATATCCGGAGGTACCATTATGTGGGGGCTATACGAGAACGTGGACTTATACATACTATGTTTTGCCACAGGATCTCGAACCCATTACGAAATAAAAATATAAATTTTTGGACAAATCTGTGGAAAAAGTCATCAAAATACCGAATATTGGGAGGAACCGTTGTACGGGGGCTATACAAAAACGTGGACCTATACATACTACGTCCCGCCACAGGGGCTAGAACCCATTACGAACTACAACTAGTACAAGTTTTTTGACAAATCCGCGGAAAATGTGGAAATGTTACTAACGGAATTTCGGTATGTTACAAACGGAATGACAAAGTTAATATAGCCTCCTTTTCGAGGTGGCTACAACAAATATTTTAAAAAAATTTTTGTATGATCAAAACAAGTAACAATAAAACAATGAACAACGAGTAACATGCTTAAGTTGGATGTAATATCTTCTTGAATTATAGGTTTACAAATTGCTTTCCAATTACTGATTTTTGTATTGCTATAGTATGGAGGGTATATTAAGTTTGTCATTCCGTTTGTAACACCTCGAAATATACATTTTAGACCCCACAAACTATATATATTCTTGATCAGCATAAAATCCTATGTCTGTCCGTCTGTGGAATTCACTCTAGCTTCCGAACGAAATAAAGTGTTTCAAATTTTGTATTTGAAGTTCGTAATGGATATTACAGTCTATGACAGAAAATTTTCTGTGCAGGTCCACGTCTTAGTATAGCCTCCTTATAACGGTACCCCTCGATATTCGGTATTTTGATGATTTCAGCAACATTATTCACCGGATGGTTAGTACAACCTATGGAATACGTATAGTCCCAATATAACGGTTCACGTCTTCGTAAAGTCTCTATATAACAGTTTTCATTTATGTGGTAGTTTCCGGAAGTTTGGATTTTTTTTTGAAAATTTTCATGTTCTTTCCAAACGGTAGATGGTATTAAAAGTTATCTGCTTTGTTTCTTGTTATTTATTCGAAGCTGTCGCCTTTTCGTTTACTTGGAGCAAAAAAAGTGTCAATTGATTCTCTTCGTCTTAGGGCGATTTGCATGGTGTGGCATTTTTTACAGTTTTTAAGTAAAGTCTATAAAGTATTTTATTTTGTCAGATTTACTGTGTATATGTATATAACCGTATTTTATATTCTCAACAATAACTTTTACAAAATTCCACTATTATTTTTAATGAACCATTCGTTTGGCTCACAACGTGCTGCCACTCCCTCCTCCATTTGCATTTGCTTTGCTACTGAATCTGCTGAATCCCACTTTGGTTAGGAATAAATCACCTATCGAATAAATCAAGCAGTGAGCGTATAAATATTCAAATGCGAATGCATGTATATGAAAGTGATTGCGTTATAAATATGCGGAATGCGAAAGTATTCCCCTTAGGATATTGCATTTATGAATTTTCGCTTTTTATTGTAAACTAATACTCAAGTTGCAATATTCGTTGTTTTCGTTAGTTTTAGCCAAAGGCTGTGAATTCGTTGCATCCGTACCAAGAACGCATTGCAATATCCTTGAAAATGAAATTGATTTCGAAAAAAAAAAGAAACAAAACGAAAAATAAATTTGAATAAACAATTTGCATATCACATGCGTGATATGATGTGGATGTGCAATGAATGTAAAGTATATCGGTTTGCTGAAATATCGTTGAAAGATTTGGAAATGAGAATTGAAAATATAACAAAAATAAAAAAATTCGTTCGGGATCTTCGGCAAACAAAAAGAAGTGTATAAAGTTAAATACGAATTTTGAATTGTACTTATCACATATGCACCAGAAGAAAGGGGTGTAGTAGTATGGGGGTGGATCTCAACCACTTTTTTTTACAAAACTACTAACTGAACCCGGTGCGTTTCACCACCCCTTTTTATTTTATATGCATTGAAATTTTATATACGAATATTTGTTAGTTTACAAAAAAAAAAAAAAAATTAAAAAAATTAAAAAAGCTAATTTTTGTAATATTTTAATGCGTAAACAAACAAATAGCTCGGTCTACCAACGCGTGAACATGCCAGGCACAGCTGACCATCAGGAAAGCAGGAACATGCCAAATTTAGTCCGCATACACGAAGAGTTTGTCCTCCGGATTTATAATTTCATAGCAAACCAAAAGTGTAGGAAACTTCAATATTTTGAAGTTGTGTGGCTTTCTGTTGCAATAATCGTATTCTTATTTAAATTTTTGTGTAGTTTATATACCCTCCACCATACTATGGAAGGCATATTAACTTTGTCATTCCGTTTGTAACACCTCCAAATACAAAGTATATATATTCTTGATCAGCATAAAATTCTTAGTCGATTTAGCGATGTCCGTCTGTCTGTCTGTTGTAATAGGTCATCTTTTGAACAAATTGAGATAGAAGGCTAAAATTTTGCACACATGTTTATTTTGCCAGTAGGCAAAGTTCGAAAATGGGCCATGTAGGTCCACGTTTTCATATAGCCCCCATATAACGGTACCTCCCGATATTCGGTATTTTGATGATTTTAGTGACATTATTCACCGGAACTATTTCAAATTTGGTATTTGAAGTTCGAAATGGATACTACAGCATAAGACAGAAAATTGTTTGTGCCGATCCACGTTTTTGTATAGCCCCCATATAACGGTATCTCCCAATATTCGGTAATTTTATGATTTTAGCGACATTATTCACCGGAGTAGTTTCAAATTACGTATTTAGAGTTCGTAATGGGAACTACAGTCTGTGAGAGAAAATTGTATATGCGGGTCCAGGTCTTCGTATTGGCTCAATGTATCAGTTCCGCTCTCTAACGGTATTTTTAAGAATTTTTTAACGGATTTTATTTTTTGAACATTTCCAAATTCCTTCCAAATGGCGGAGGGTATTCAAACCGATTTCAATATAATTTGGCAAATTTATTTTTTTAACAAAATCCGTTACTCATTCCAAATTCGATTAAATTTGGGGATACATAGCGTGTTTGGTGCATCAAATAAACGAAATCGGCCAAAAATATATATGGGAGCTATATCCAAATCTGAACCGATTTCAATATAATTTGGCAAATTAATGTTCCTCCGAATTCCTTTTAACACGCCAAATTTGGAAACTGTATCTGTAATCGATCAATAGATATGTGTATATAAAAAACAAATATTGTGGAGGTACCTTCGATTCTGATGCTTTATCTCCAGTTCCAAGTAGAATTTCAACAAGTAAAAAAGCAGTAAGTTCGGCCGGGCCGAACTTTAAATACCCTCCACCATTTGGAACGAATCAGAAAATTTTCAAAAAATACCTTAAATCGGAAGGTGTCGATATTGTGGACCTATATAGACAGATCTATGTCTGGGGGTAAAGTACTCACACGGAACTCCTTGTGCGGACTTTTAAGATAATTCCATTGGGAAATGTGGCTAAAATCATCAAAATCCCGAATATCGGGGGTATTGTTACATGGGGGATATACGATATTGTAGACCTATAAAGAAAAATCCCTTTCAGGGAAATAAGTGCTCACAAAGGCGTTTTTTGTGGATTTTCAGACAATACCATTGGAAAATATAGCTAAAATCATCAAAATACCGAATATCAGGTACCCCTGATATATGAGGGCTATACGCTATCGTTAACCTATATACAGAACTCTATGTCAGGGGGTAAAGTGCTCACAAAGAACCCCTTGTGGGGAATTTCAGACAATTTCATTGAAAAATGTGGCTGAAATAATCAAAATACCGAATATCGGAGGATACCGTTATATGGGGGATATACGATATCGTAGACCTATATAGACAACTCTCTTTCAGGGAGTAAAGTACTCACCAAGAACCCCTTGTGTGGATTATCAGACAAGTCCGTTGAAAAATGTGGTTAAAATCATCAAAATACAGAATATCGGGGGGTACCGTTATATGGGGGATATACGATATCGTGCACCTATATAGACAATTCCCTTTCAGGGGGTGAAATACTCATATGGAACTCCTTGTGTGGAATTTCAAACAATTCAATTGAAAAATGTGGATAAAATCATCAAAATACCGAATATCGGGGGTACCGTTGTATGGGGGCCATTCGATATCGTGGACCTATATAGGTAATTCTGTTTCAAGAGATAAAGTATTCACAAGGAACTCCTTTTATGGATTTTCAGACAATTTCGTTCAAAAATGTGGGTAAAAACATCAAAATACCGAATATCGGGGGGTACCGTTATATGGGGTTATACGATATCGTGGACCGATATAGCCTATCTTCGAACTTGACCTGCCTGCGGACAAAAGAGAGATCTGTGCAAAATTTTAGCTTCCTATCTTAATTCGTTTAGACTGTAGCGTGATTACAACAGACGGACAGACGGACGGACGGATAAATGGACGTTTGTAACTCCTCGAAATACTCATGTCAGACCCAACAAAGTATATATATTCTTGATCAGCGTAAGACGATTTAGCCATGTCCGTCTGTCTGTTTGTCTGTCTGTCCGTCTGTCTGTTGTAATCTTTCGAACAAATTGAGATAGACGGCTAAAATTTTGCACACATGTATATTTTGTCAGTAGGCAGGTTAAGTTCGTAAATGGGCCATGTAGGTCCAAGTTATCATATAGCCCCCATATAACGGTACCTCCCGATATTCGGTATTTTGATGATTTTAGCGACATTATTCACCGGAATTGTTTCAAATTTGGCATTTGAAGTTCATAATAGGTACAACAGCCTAAGACAGAAAATTTTTTGTGCAGGTCCACGTTTTTGTATAGCCCCCATATAACGGTACCCCCCGATATTCGGTATATTGATGATTTTAGCGACATTATTTAGCGGAATCATTTCAAATTTGGTATTTGAAGTTCGTAATGGATACTACATCCTAAGTCAAAAAATGAGCCATGTAGGTCCACGCCTTCATATGGCTCCCATATAACGGTACCTCCCGGTATTCGGTATTTTGATGATTTTAGCGACACTACTTAACGGAATCGTTCCAAATTTGGTATTTGAAATTCGTAATAGATACTGCAGCATAAAACAGAAAATGGGCCATGTAGATCCACGTCTTCGTATAGGCCCCATATACTGTACCCCCCGATATTCGGTATTTTGATGATTTTAGCGACATTATTTACCGGGATTGTTTCAAATTTCGCATGTGAAGTTCGTAATGGATAGTTCAGCCCATGCCAGAAAATTGTCTGTGCAGGTCCACGTCTTCGTATAGCCCCCATATAACGATACCCCCTATATTCGGTATTTTGATGAATTTAGCTACATCATAAACAGATTTTTTTTTCAAGTTTCGCATTTAAATATTGTAATAACTTATGACAAATTTGCCTATGCAGATCCACGTCGTCGTATAGGCATCCGGTATTTTTAATATTTTAACAAAATTTTTCGCGGATTTTATTATTATTATTATTATTTTTTTTTTTGAAATTGCCGAATGTGTACCAAATGGTGAAGGATATTAAAAGTTCGGCCCGGCCGAACTTACAGCTTGTTTTCTTTTTATACAGAAACAACAGTGTTCAATAATATTGCACATACGTTTGGTCCAATTTTAAAACAATTTTTATTCCTCTTCAGATTTTGGTAATAACAGTGTTTCTGGTCATATGTTCTTTCCAGATTAAACAATACTTGTTAATGCGATTGTAATGTAGGTCTCGCTATTCACACACGTACATACATACATTCATACATACATACATGTGTGGGCACATACGCATGTGTGTATGCTTGAATGTAAGAGCCTGCTGTGTAGCCAATATTAATGTTAAAAGAACATGAAAACGAATTTTGCCAATCGGATTCACTTAGTTGATGCTATTATTGGAGGTAAGTGCGAATCGCAGGACATTTGTGTATTGTGCAATGAAATCAGGCGGCAAGCACTAGACAACGAATATCGAACATCAGGAATAATTAATTACATTTGTTTATTGTAATTGTTCACTTATTCTCACTTGCGTTGCAAGCTTTCGCATCCACACATTCACACACGCGTCCTTTTCTCCCGCCATACTCGCATCGCATTGTCATTTGGCAGGCATTTTAGCATGGCCACCAACCAAAGCTTTGGCTATTTCATCGGAAGACACATTGTCCGTCTGAAAATCGTTCGTATCTCGAAGGAGTGTCATTTTAATTGGAAACAATTATTATTTACACGCTTACACGACCGCGTTATTATGTCACAAACATGAACACACACGTTCGCGTTATTCTTTTTGTGGTTAACAGATTGAAATTATAATTTTACATTTTGATTTTATTACCGGAAATTATGAGTATTAATCAATGCTCCTGTGAATTCCTGAAGAAATGTCTTCACGCGAAACGACCAAGAACAACAAGAACAGCGGGAAAAGAATGGCATTAATGGAATGGTCTGGAATATGTTCGTACGTAAATAGCTGCAGTCGAATTTCGTAATAACAATAATACAATTTTAACAGCAATCGTTATTAATGATGCTAATTAAATCTGTCATTTTTTCCGCTAGCAAATATTTCCGCAATTAAAAAACACACTGAGAGTAGTTGGTATTTTTACAACTCGAGCCACGATGGGAATACCATTAATATTTCAGAAAATTCTTATGGGAAGTGGAATTTATGAATGTTATATGGAGAATCATTAGAATCATAAATAGAGTAATTTATGTCAAATGACATGACAAAACAATAGATGTAGACTCATTTACTAAACCGAATATGGCAGCCCTTTTCGATATTGTAATTTTTCAAATAAAATTTATTTTAATATTACAAAAATAAAAAATAATCCTTCTTTCTTTGTTGCTTGGCATGTAAACACAGTTCCTGCGGGTGTTTGCCACTTCTCCTACTATGAGCGCCCTCACCGCGGATATGGGGGAGATTGATGATCACACTATTTTGCTCGAAATGGGACGTCTTTGTTATGAACTGATTGGAGCGGAATAGTGTGATCACCCGTCACTGGGGATCTTCGGACTATCCGCGGACAAAAAGCTGACTATTGGGATGTTTCAAAAACAAAAATGGAAGAAGAAAAAAAGAGAAAAAAGTTATGGTGCAGGTCCTAAATAACCCAGTACCGGCGGGTGCTTGTGATTCAGCCACAATTCACACATCGCCGTTATCCAACGATCTTGAGCAAATGTCTCCCAACAAAGGAGGAGAAGCACTAAATGATAGAGGAAGTGACAGCTTGGCAAGGCTCACAACCAAAACGAAAAAGTTGTCTGGGGAATCGCAGGATGCTCCAAAGGGGGCTACGTGTACTCCTCCTTCCATTGGAGGCAGGGAAGAGGATCAGGTCCCCTGAAGAACAGAACATGCAAAACCGCCGAAAAAAGAGCTTCCCACCTTCAAGTGCTCCAGCAAACCAAGTTAAGGACCTCACAAAAGTACCTGTAATAAGAATCCTTTGTCTGATGGCGACGAAGTTAGCCCCAACACTGAAAAGGTCCAATCCTGTACCGCGTCACGTCTAGAGTTAAAGAAATAGGCAAAACACATATCCCTCATGACATATCCCTATGAAACAATGTAGGGGTAGGGAAAACCACAAAAATCCTTTGGGGCGATCCCGATGGGATAAAAACGAGGAATCTTTTGTTACTAGGTAAGAAAGAGATTAATGGGGTAACAGGCATCCTCACGGGGCATCTGGGTCTACAATGACATTTTATGTTAAGTCAATCTTAAAGGATCAAAACTCCAGAATAACCAGCTGAAAAATGTAGGCAAAATCTTACACTGGCAATATCCTGCTATGAATTTAATGCCGATTCGACTGAAAATTCAGATGACGATCTTCTACCAGTATTATAGCAAGAAATGCGCGATATTGTCGATCTTTATATTTGTGCCAGCTGCAGCAGAATGATACTTTTAAGCTACCAGAATGATACTCAACCATACCATAATCTAATCTTATTTGACTTATGAGGCTAATATTCAATAAAAAAAGTTGTAATCGTACAATTGCATGAGATTACCTTTGTAATCGTACCATGTTTAGATGCATTGAATGAATTAATCGAAATTCGTTTATTATTTTTATACCGTCCGACTAGGAAAGGAGGGTCATTCCGTTTGTCATCCGTAAATATTTGTCGTAGACCGTAGATGACAATCCTTGCCCCCCTTAGCCCCATATAACGGCCTCACTCACTATATGTTTTTTTTGATAAGTTTAACTGCATTATCCAAACGATCTTATTGGTATATGTAGTTTAAAGTGGAACATGCTTGAGATACTCTTATATAAAAATGTTTCCTGTACCCAAAAGTGGAGGGTATTAAAAGTTCGGCCCGGCTTTTAATATTATAATGTTACTAGCTGACCCGGCACGCGTTGCCGGCCCGTACTTTTAGTTTTTATTGCATATTTTCCAAAGCATTATAAATCACAGATGTTTGAAGTCCATTTGAAGTCAATAATTCGTGCCAAAGGTGACCAATTCGAACCAATCTAAACTTATTCTAAAATTTGATGATATTTCCGACATTTTTTCCTTTCACTCAATGAAATAAAAAATGTCAAAATTATGGCATTTGACTTTGTGGCAGTTTTTTTATCTCACCCTGTAAATGTCAGAATATCTTTGAAAGTACACATTTAAAAATAAAATGTGTTTTTAATTAATATTTATAAATTTAGGTGAGACATAGACTTTTGATGTCTTCTGTGAGATGTATTGTAGAATTTTGTGATTTTTTTAACCGTATTTTAAAAAAGTACCCTAAACATCCACTTTTGGTGACTGATTAGTGTAGAGATGTCCGCCAAAGAGGGTATATATAAATATATGTTCAAATGCTGAGGAACATCAACTGAAATTTTCTTACTTGTTATCCAGAAAGAAACAATTTGCAAGAACCACTTTTCCATATTTCCTAATGTGACGAACTCCTAATTGCCAGGCGACAAGAAAATGTATCAAAACTTTTGCCATATCATCATTACACCATCCTCCCATTACAAGTTTTGTAAGGAAATTACTTTGGCAAGACATCTATCCACCTACCTATCTATCTATCGATGTGCTGCATCTAACTGTAATCACGTCATTCCCCACGGTATGATGAATAGGTAATGATTGCAAAAGGGGGCATCGTCGAGCACATGTGAACCCATTGACTCCCCCTAATGCACTTTGTGACGTCGAGGTGCTGGAACTCCGAATGCGTAACGATGCATGTATGTGCTCACATCAACGTCACTTGGCATTCGTATTGGCTTCTTATGCACCTGAGACTTTTTAGCACACAAAAGCTGGCATTTGTGATGAAGCTCATTAAGTTGTCACTTTACACCGAACATCTGTACTCATACATATGCGGCGGCATTTATGTGCATTCTTCGAACGGGAGGGCCAAATTCAAACACTGAGGGACACTTTGTGAGGAATGCTGTTGCCACTGTTCGGAGGGAGGATAACAGGTATCAAATGCCATCATTACGTAAGCACATTTTGTAACAGGATGAACAACTTCGCTCTATTTTTTGTACTGAAACTTCGCCATAATGCTTAAGATGAATGCACGTCATATTTATTTATGACTGCTGCCTCATCTATAAACATTTGCAGATACACTCGAAGAAAAAGATACGTTGTGTAGAACATAATTTATTTGTGCCACAGGGAGGGAGTGCTACTAACACACGTGCATATCTAAAATGCGGGAGAAAAATTATTGCATCAGATTTTTTGTGGATTTAACACATGTTATATAGTTCAGAAGAAATGCTAACACGACTTTAGGTACTGACTATCTTAGCAAATAGGTCTATTTCAAAAAATATATGAGACATAATTTAGAAAATTACAATCAATTTTAAAACAATTAAAACTTGTTAAGTTCGTTATGTACCTCCACCATTTGAAAACACAATTTTTGGCAAGTTAACAAGTATCAATCGATTTTGCCAACAGATGTATGCCCTCAGCCTTGCGTTATGATTCTCTTGAGTATTGACCCTTTATGATGGAGGTTTCGAAAGTGTGGGTCTAAGAGGAACGAACCAAAATCTGATATAAATATTACAACGTGCCAGATTTTAACTATACCGACTACTTCACATTTTATGAGATATGTAATAATTTTTGTACACCGTTAGGAACCATGAATAGCGGACCGAACTATTCCACTTAATCTAATACTGTAAACAAGTAAAAAAACATTCAGTTCGGCCGGGCCGAACTTTTAATACCCTCCACCTTAGGATAAAGGAAACAGGGAGGTACCGTTACCGTTATACCAACCATCCTAGATACAGTACAAATTGTTCTGTCAAATGTTGACGCTCTACGTCAAATAATGTGGGCTGTATCGTGATTTCAACAGACAGACAGACGGACGTCGTTAAATCGATTTAGAAATGTATGCTGATTATGAATATATATATATACTTTATGGGGTCCACGACGAATATTTAGGGATGTTACAAACGGAATGACAAAGTTAATATACCCTCCTTTCCAAGGTGGAGAGTATAAAAATGTGCAAAATTAAAAAAAAAAACAAGTAAGCAAAGGCTATAGTCGTGCGGGGCCGACCATGTGATACCCTACAACACTACAATATCTTAGAAGCCCCCTTATATTCAGATCGATTTTGGAAGGTTTCCCTTTTGAAATTATGTCACGGAGCACTGACCTGACCAGGGATATTTGCCTAATAAGGAAATCAGCATAAAAAGCCAGAAGTTCGCTTTTTGTGTATTTCGGATATCGCCTGTAAGTAATGCTGGTAATTTTTCAAACAAAAGTAGTGGTTCATTCTACTCGCTGTCCTAATCTCGAACTTCATGCAAGATTTTGTGTCCTTTGGTTTCAATTTGTGACCTTTATAACGGCTGCAAAATCAGGAACATTTTTAGTTGTTGGTCCATTTCAACCTCCAAATATATTGCGGACATCTTTAACACCAATAGGTCTATCCTTCTGAACCTTACCCTACCCTTGTGAAAATTTTCGTGAGGATCGGATAATAATTGCAATCTGTATATAACCCAAACCTGTGTTGTAAGGTGAAAAAATATTACAAAATGTACACCTCAATATTATAAGTCAAATTGAAAAAATCCCATGCGATAAAAAATATGAAAAAATAAAAAAAATGTCACAAAATACCACAAAATTTATATTAACATCATTATTGGCATATTTTTTGTGCGATTTTTTTAGATTTTATACTTTTATGTCAAGAGGGCATTCTGAATTGACAAAATTTGTCAAAATCGGTCTAGCCATTCTTGAGATATAAGCATTCTAGCTAACATCCCCTTCCTTTTCATACACACATTGTATATATTTCGCTATATATAACCGACATATTCACTATCGACATCTACCTAACGGTCAGAATTGACCTGCTCGTCTTTTTGTGATTTCGCCGGGACTAAAAATATTCGCGGTTTAATGCAAAATTTGTATTTTATTTAACACAAATGTTATAGTCTATTTCACCCACTAAATATTGACCGATGACCATCAAAATTGGAAGGCTTCTGCCCAGCCTTAAGCTCTAGTCCCATGCTAATTTCCGCGTCGATTGGTCCATTATTGCGACCTGTAGAGCAACTGCAAAATCAGGATTTTTTTCAGTTTTTGGTCCATTTCGACCCCTATATATTATGCGATCATCTCCAAAAGAAATAGGGTTCTATTCTGACCTTAACCCCACCTTCATACTAAATTTCGTGAAGATCGGGCCATAATTGCGACCTGTAGAGTGATTACAAATTAACATGGACAGACGGACAGACGGACGGGCGGACATACATAGCTAGATCGACTCAGCTCGGCGAGCTAGGAAGATCCATATATACTTTCCTATGTGGGAAACCAATATTTCGAGGTGTTACATAATTTTTGGCCCAATCAAACTTATAATACCCCCAACACATAGTGTTGTAGGGTATAAAAATCAAACATTAATTTCCAATTTTATGCGAATAATCAATAAAAATAGTTGGCCGATAAATTTCACATTCACATCAGATCTATGGTAGATAAAAATATATAGACATACCAGAATTGAAAAGAATCGCGGATGTGTTTCGCAAGTTATGAGTGAGGCAAATATTGAAAATTGTGACCCTTTGTGGAGAAGGTTCCAGAAGGGGTAGGCCGATATCTATCATTGTCACACCAGATCTTGTTTTAGAAGAAATATTAGAATGTGCGAAGTTTAGAAGGAATCGGATGCTTATTTCGCATTTTATGATAGATATAATTATTCAAAATATTGACCCGTTATGTGGGAGGTACCAAAAAGTGTGGTCCGATATATTTCATCTTTATAGCAGATCTTGTGTTGGTGGAAATATTGAGAAGACATTCGATCTGTTAAGAGTTATAATTATTCAAAATTTTGACAATTTGTGGTGGTGGCACTTGATGGAGACGGTCGATATTGTCATAAGATCTAAAATCGTTATTTCGATGGGACACATTTTGGCCGTATCAAATGATGTATACCCTTTGTAGCCAAATGACTGAGGGTATAGAAATAAAAGTATCGGGATTCAATATTCAAACTAGCTTCACAATACAATCGAAGGGAAAATGTTATCAAAAGTTGACTTTTTAGTTATTATCCTTTGGCAACTCTGGTTTCAACTGCTCTCACACGTTTCGTGTTTTGTTTCACTGTTAAACATCTTCAGTTTGGTCTATCATTCAACCATAAATCGTCATAAAAACGACTAACGCTCGCAAAGCATTGAACTTAATATCCAAATACTAGGTTTTTAAGAAAGTTCATCGCGAGCTTCTTTCGTTCAGCTACGAAGCTCACCTTTGACTCAATAGGTAGAAGCATTGCAGAATCTACCTATGTATCCAGAAAAAGTCGCAGTATGGTGTGGTTTATGGCCTGGTGACGTCATTTGACCGCACCTCTTTAAAAATTCTGCGAATCGTAACGAAACTGAGAGCTTTTTTGGCCAAAAGGGAAAAGCTTGACTTGCATGTCATGTGGTTTAACAAAGACGGTGTCACATGCCTCACAATCCGAGTAACAACTAATTTTTTGACAGGCGAGTTCTTTGAATATTTTATTTCACGTTCGGGGCCTGTCAATTGCCCGACTAGATCGTGGGATTTGACGCCTTTAGACTATTTTTTGTGGGTAAGGCAACACTGAACCATGTATTTGTGAGACGCCGGCCGAAATTTTTGAAAGAGTATGCCCAAATTAGACTAGGTACCATTAAATTATATGGACCGGCAAATAAAGGTATTTATCAGAGCCATCCGTTACAATTATACGTCTATATTGGGGATTTATGTGAAGTAAATTCCAACAATGAACATGTTTTGAATGCGTGTTATAGCTTTAGAGAAGTTATAATTTGGAATCAGAGGAAACTTATATATGGGATGTATATCCAACTCTGAATCGATTTCCACCAAATTTGAAGGATGCATTTATACCTCTCGTATCAAATAATATTGCTTTATGTGCATTATATGGCTTCGAGAAGAATTATATTTAAAAATGTGTATCGAAACACTAGATATATGTAAACTGAGTTTCAACAAATGTCGTATTTGATTCCAGGGTAAATTCGGTTGAATGTGCAAAAATTCATCGAATTTGGGCTCATATTACATATTTGATATACAATAACCGCAGAATCGATATCGATGAAATTCGGCAGATGTATTTTCGTAATGTATATGATATCATTTTGGTGCAGTGCAAATCGGATGAAACATATATATAGGAGCTATATCTGAACCGATTTTCAACTAATTGTATACACTTACACTTGTTTCTTGCATATGTGTCAATATTTGGTTTGATATTAAAAATTTGGACGCAATAAATGTCAAATTGAATAAAGATATATGGGAGATATATCCAAATCTGAACCGAACTCGAAAAAATTTGGCAGAGGCATTTCTGGAGTATATATGATATCTGTTTCCAAATATCATTGTTGTGGTGAAGTTTATATTACAAATGTGAGGGATTTAAACCTCATATAGCTATATCGGGTTAAATTCGCTCCGATGTGCCGAAATCCATTCCAGTTGGAAGAATATTAAACATGTGGAACACAATAAAATTCAAATCGGATGAGAATATATATATGGAAGCTGTATCTAAATATGAACCGATACAGACAGTGTGTGGTAAAATTCATTTGATTCGGAAAACAAACGACACTATTTTTGGGAGCTATTTCCAAATCTGATCCAAACAAATGATTTGTGACAAAATTTCATTTACATTTTTTTTTTACAAAATACACAGACAGACGGACAGGTATGCATAAATCGACTCAGAATATGATTCTATGTACATCATCAAAAGTAACTATGGGTCTATTTCATACATAATACCATGTACCAGAGTGTGGCATAGGGTATAAAAAGGTAATACATAGCAGATCCGTTTACCCTTCAATTTGATTACTATACATTTATCCTTTGCAGATTTAATTCTACTTGTGTAACTCATATGTACATTTTGTATCAAACACCGATGCATCCCGATGTCTTGTATATCTCCCTGTAGATATGTACATGCCATAAGACATGAATTCATGATATGTGCGATAAGTATAATGGAACCACGCCAATCTCGACACCTTCATCTTACCATTCGCAAAAAGTGGTCATTAAAAAGTGTTATTTGAATGTGGTAAGCTCTAACTTCGCAGTTCATTTATAAAGTTGCATGTAAAGGAAGTACGTGTGTGTTTGTGTACTGAATTGGTTATTCCTGCATAAATATGGATTTAGCTGTTACATAATCTCTGTAAGTCAAAGAGATGTATGACTTCTCTTTTCACGTGTAAAATCGGTGCATTTATTGTGTACAGGTTTATCGATTCAGTAAAATCCCATATACAAGTTGAAAAATATAATGGAGGTTATATTAATTTGTATTTCCGTTTGCAACACTCCGAAATATTCGTCGGAGAACCCATATACAGGTTCGTATGTCTTTCAACCTTTTGAAATCACGATAGATATTGCAAATTTGGTACATACATTGATATCACTGATATCGGGAACTCCGAAGCACAGATTCGCCTTAGGTCGAATAATGAATTGAATTGATAGTACAGTTCATATAATTAAAAGTTTGATGGTTTTATGCAAATGTTCCATCCGGTTAGACACACTTTGGCCAACTCTTTCAAAAATTTCGGCAGTAATCTCTCGAATAAATGTTTCAATGTTGTATTCCAATGCTTCAATTGAAGCGCGTTCGTCTGTACAGGGTGAGATAAAAAACTACAACAAAGTCAAAAGCCATATTTTTTTTTTTATTTTATTGAATGAAAGCATAAAATGTCGGAAATAGCATCAAATTTTAGAATAAATTTAGATTTGTTGGAATTGGTCACCTTTGGCACGAATTATGGCCTTCAAACGGCCAATGAAATCTCTCACGATGCCACGATGATTTTTTTTAGTGCCATCCTTGCTTTCCAAAATACTCCAGACAAAATAGTCCAACGGATTGGTATCCGGAGATTTTGGTGGCAATCGTGCGCTGGAAATGAAGCGAGGAACCAGAGTGCGATGGTGCTGAGTCCTGTTGGAATGTCCAAGGTCTGCGGCCAAATATTTGCGTGTCCAAGGCTTTAATAAAACCTCCAGAATATTTTCGCAATAATATTCGGCATTTATTCCGATGCCACGGTCCATTAATATGAACGAATGTTCAGCTCACGAGCCATTTTTCAGCCACTGCGATGCGGGTTTCGATCAAGTCGTTTCTTTACTTTTCGAACCATTTCTGCTGATGTTGCTGTTTTCTTCCGTCCACTTCCTTGACGTCGGGCTACGCTACCAGTATCACGGTAACGATTAATATGAACCGATACCGACCGTGTGTTCTAAAATTCATTTATTTCGGCAATCAGACGACACTATTTATTGGAGCTATATTCAAATTTGATCCGATTATCACCAATTTCAATAGAGTTCGCCCTTGGTCCAAACAAATGATTTGTGGCAAATTTCATCTCAATCACACACACCCACAATGCATAAATCGACTCAGAATGTGATTCTATGCAGATCATCAAAAGGATCTATGAGTCTATTTCGTTTCCTTCCGCGTAGGGTATAAACAGGTAATGTATAGCCGATCCGTTTACTTTTAAATTTGATTACTATAAATTTATCCTTTGCAGATTTAATTCTACTTGTGTAACTCATATGTATATTTTGTATTCAACACCGATGCATCCCGATGTCTTAAATATCTCCCTGTAGATATGTATGTGCCATATTCATGATATGTGCGATAAGTATAATGGAACCACGCCAATCTCGACACCTTCATCTTACCATACGCAAAAAGTGGTCATTGAAAAGTGCAACTTTTATAAAGTTGCATGTAAAGGAAATATATGTGTGTTTGTATACTGAATTGGATATTCCTGCATAATATGGATTGGGATATTCTATTATTAATCATTATCGTCTTTCAGAGAAGGTTTCATATGTGTAAGAGAGACGTATGACTTCTCTGATCTCGTTTAAAATTGATGCATTTATTGTGCATAGATTTATCGATTAAGGAAAGTCCCATATACAAATTTAACAAGTTAAAAAGCTGTAAGTTCGGTCGTGGCGAACGTAAACCTGCACAGACAATGTTCTGTCTTAGGCTGTAGTATTCATTACGAACTTCAAATACCAAATTTGAAACAATTCCGGTGAATAATGTAGCTAAAATCATCAAAATAGGCAGGTACCATGGAGGCTATACCAAAACGTGGACCTACATGGCCCATTTTCAATACCAAAAGTCCTGCAGGCATAATATACATTTTAAATACATTTAATACATTTTAAACTTTTATCAACCTACTTCATTTCGTTCGGAAGCTATAATGATTTCCACAGACGGACGGACATAGCTAAATCAACATAGAATTTTATGCTGATCAAGAATATCGAGGTGTTACAAACTGAATAACAAACTTAATATACCCTCCATACTATTGTGGAGGGTATAAAACCATAAAATTCAGAAAAAGGCATGCAATTTTAATATGAATTGATAGTACGGTTCATATAATTGAAAGTTTGAAGTTTTTATGCAAATTGTCCATACGCATAGAACAATTTTGGCCTACTTTTTCCAACATTTCGACAAGTATCTCTTGAATAAATGCTTCAAAGTTGTCTTCCAATGCTGCCATTGAAGCGCTTTCGTCTGTAAAGACATGCGCTTTAACATAGCCCCACAAAAAGAAGCTTAAAGGCATTAAATCTCGCGATCTATGCGGCCAACTGACCAATCCTGGCCAATATTGTCCATTTCGAATCTTACCCAAATCTGATATAAATATTACAAGGTGCCACATTGGCCTCTATCGAACACTTCATTTAACTTAAATAAGATATGTGATAATTTTTGGAAAATGTTCGAATGTGCGCGATGTACCCTATAAAGTGGACCGAATAATTCCACTAATTTTTTAAAAATTTGAACCAGGAACCAGAAGGAGTAAACCGAAATATTGGAAGAATCTGATGCTTTTTTTGTGCTTTTTATGAGGGATTTAATCATTTAAATTGTAGGTCCTTTGTGGTAGAGGTACAAGAGTGGTCCAATAGATAACAAGCTCAATTCACATTTTATGATAGTTTGGGTTATACAACATTTTATCCATTTGTGGGGGAGGTGACAGAACGAGTGGACCTATATCTACTATATTCACATCAGATCTTCTGTTGATAGAAATATTGGGGTATGCCGAGTTCGAAAGGAATGAATTTTATGAGAAATATAAATAATCAACATTTTGATCCTTTGTGGGGGAGATGCCAGAAAGAAAGGTCCTATATATTCCATCTTCACACCAGTAATATTGGCCTTTTGTGGGGAACGTACCCGAAGGAGTTGACCAATGTTGTCCATCTCCGAACTTGATGTAAGTTTGAGAATAATTTACGATGTACCAAGTTTGGACCATATCGGATATTCCCTTCGAGAGTTCTCGTGCGCCCCAGCCCGACAGACTAGATCGACTTCAATTGTCTTGAAACGGGTTTGATCCAAAGAGACCTAGGGTATAAAACTGTTATTAAGATAATTTACTGTTAATACTGTAGTAAGTTAAATCTTTGGGCACTGTTTTATGAACCTATATCTTATATTGTTTCGGAGAGAGATTTGGATAAAAATTATTGCGACTTCTAAATACGGAGGTACCAGAATATTGAAATATCTATATATATAAATGTAAGTTGTGTTAGTTACTACGCTTATAACTCAAGAACCGCTGGACTGATTTTAACGATTCATACAAATTCGGAATTGTCTCCTCTCCGAAAAGGATAATATCCAAAAAAATCGCGTAAAAATGTGATATTTTAACATTTTCATTTTGACTTTTGAAATGTATAATAGTAATGTTTTATTTTGCATGATTTTTTTTCCATTTTGACTTACTTTTTTCTAATGTACATTTGTAGTGTTTTTTATTTTTTATTTTTGAATTCAAATATTAGTACCAAATTATGTGGTGGCGAAACGGAATAGATGATGTCGAAATAATTTAATGCGGTCACACCAAAGTTAAAAGATAATTACTTTTTCAAAATCGTTAAAAAAAAATCACAAAAAAAGAGATCTCACTGCAACAATTCTCAAAACGGGAAAATATCGAAAAAAAATTTCCAATGGAATTGAATTTTAAAATAAAAGTACATTCTATTGACAAACTTTGTAAGGATCTTTAAACAGTTGCTGTAAAAAATCTCAACCGTCCAATGAGAGCTCAAAATGCAAAAATTTTTGGGAGTACAATCAGTAAAACACCAAATATTAGGGGTGCAAAATAGTAGAGCGAATGGGACTTTTAGTGAGAAAAGGATTTCTATCCTTCCAAAAATTCTTCCTGAACATTTAAGATAGCTTAAATCGCTTTTGCAGGTCATGATATCGATCATAAATAATCATCGTCCATCCATTTTTGGAGTCTTCGCCACTTTCTTCTATTTTTGGCCCTTATTTGGCATCTTTGTTTCTAAGGGAGTAGAGAACCTCTACGCATTAAATTTTCGGAGTAGCGCCAATATTGGTCTTGACCACTAAAAAATTGTATTTATGCTACCCTTGGGTAAGGAACCATCGTACAGATAATTGCCAAATAGAAATTTAATCATGTAAAGTCCCCACATTGGAGTATCCCCAAGTGTGTGATTAGAAAAGAAAAATTTGTATTCTATTGAATTTGTAACCCCCAAGAGAATATTGGTTGGGAACGTAGATTTGGGATATACATCTATATGAAATAAATTGTGAAAACATGAACAAATTACAAATATAAGAAAGTAGCACGGGACCGAATATTTGTTGAATCGTCATTGAATTATACTATGATGAAAAATATGGACTTTATGGGGTCTACAATTTACAATTTCAATGACAAATAAAATTAGTTCCCATATTACGGCAATGGGTGTAAAATAGTAATTATATTTGACCATTCTGAAATCAGTCTGACCTCAATGACGAAGTCATGCTATGTTGTTCTGCTATATTTTCGATTTGGCCTCTATTTGTCATCTTGGATTATAAGGATTATAAGAAAGTTTTCAATGTAGGTCGATGTTTCGCATTTTACCATATTTCAAAGGATTTGGCTAAAAATGTGTATTTGGGGGTGAAAATCTTACACAAAAATTTCAACATATCTACAAATTTTAGAATTTTCTCCATGTAATAGTACCCCCTCAAGTCCACCTTTTGGCGGACAAACAGACCGACATGGTAATGGGTTTAAAAAAGTAATTAACTTTGCCTATTCTTAAATCAATTAGCCCTCAATTATGAGTTGTACAAAGTACAGTAAATTCCAAATTACTGCTCATTTGACTAAAAATTAAAAACTAATCGACCAGTACGTGAACTTTTATAACATTCATATCTTTGAATAATTATGTTTTGACAAATATGCATAATAGACAAAAACTATGGGCCGGCAACGCGGACCGGGCCAGCTAGTAATACATAATGTAAACTGTTTAGCAAATTCAAAAGCTCTACATAAATAATATGGTATCTTTTTTTGATTTTAATAGTATTCTGGGAAGCATTTCGTTATGTTACAATCGGGATAACAAAACGGATGAACACTTCTCCACAGGCTTGGGTTTATTTTCCATGGACATGTGAAGACTTCTTCCCACCCCCCCATTTTCAACATAACTTAAACTATCTAAACATTAATGATATATTTAATAATACATGCCCCCTATTTGCGATAATTTATGACTCCAAACATATTCCATTTGCCAAGGATAAAATGCACAACCATTTTTTTGATTGCCAACTCAAGTCTTTTATTGTCCGCCCCCTCAAATGATAATAATAACAATAACAAAAATAATGTGAAACAATTGTAGACAAATTTTATGGGACAAATGAAATGATTCAATTTAAAATGCGTATAATTCAGTTGACTGACTAACTGAAGTTGGCGGCAGCAGTCAACCTTTGCACGGTTGGCCATAAGCAATAAATTATTTACGGCTTATTTCCATAGCCTCAAATAAAATTCGAATATTGCTGAAATCTCAAATTCGAGTACGTTCCGACATACCTTTTGGACACTGGCAAATAATTTGTATAAAATCCATAAATGTACATTTGATTTCCCAGCCATTTCGTACCACTCAACATAAAATGGCAGACAGACAGCCAGACTTACCGTCCGACCGACAGAATTCCATTTGGAATGCAACCAAATAAATTCTTCACCACTCGATTGTGATGGCAAAACGCTTAAGCGCAGCATGTGATTTATTGTTTTGGGATTTGAGTGGGTGGGTATGGCAGGGGTCGGTGAGTTTATGGTTATTGCGGGGTATTTCAAAATGCCAGTATGAATTCTCGGCCACCATCCATCTAACCATCAACGACCAATTCGAAATGTGAATAGACGGCCGGCCGGATGACTGGCTTACTGACTGACTGACTGACTGGTGGTCTTAATGCAAATTTATTATGACGAATAAATAGACTTAACTTAAGTCGTCCGACAAATGAGAATACATAATTTTTATGACAGTTTTCAACTGTTTGTTGTTGTTGCTGATGTTGTTGTTCAAATTCGTCTTTTTATAGTTTTCATCCGTAATATAAACATTTCGGCACATACACACGAACATCCTTCCACGTTGTCCGAAAACACTCGTAGAATATTTACGATCAAAATAAATTTATGAACACATCCTGCTGGTCCTGTAGCTTCTTCGTCAATTGTTATGTCTTGCTGTGCGAGGCCAAGAAGAGCAGAATGCTTGTAACACTGAAGGGGGGAGAGGTAGAGAGATGGAGAATAATGCGACCAGATGTAATGGCAAAAGTTCGAGTCCAAACTCAAGTTTTGTATGAAGTCGTGATGTTGACGTTATGCCGTCATTAAATGAAAAAGGGATTAACGCCCCTTTAGTGTCTGGCCCAAAACGTTTGAACGCAAATTGCCACAAATGGCCGCTAAGTGTGATTTAAATGTACTCGAGTGCCACTTGTAAGTCTGTTGGATGGTTCATTTCGTTAATCCCCTTCCTTGGCCGATTGTTGCTATCATTGCGACATCCACCACAGTGCCAGCCGCCCCCACCCCAACGGAGTCCCATGCATCACTTTTATGGACTGTCATAAAACGAAATCCTTCAAATAGTGAAGTGAATAAAAACCGCAAGTATCCAAATATGTAGTTTATGATGTTGTTGCTATTGCTACTGTCCCCGTTCTCGGCTGGTGGCCATGTCGATGTTGCTGTCGATGATGCTGCGGCTTTTCGTATCTGTCTTGGCAATGCTGATAATTCCGTAAAAAAACAATACGCCAGCATGTGAAGGAGGCACACACACACACATAACACCAACGTAAAACTTGCGAATGGGAAAGGAAATGAATGCGTTTGTCAGTCACGTTTATGACATTAGTCGGACAATGTTTAAAGAAAACAACTTTTGAATGTTCCAAGTGAATCTCTCGGAACATTTATTTGATAGTTGTTTAATAATGGATGAACATTTCACATGTTTTGGGTACGCTACAATCGTTATTTAAGAATTTCATATGAAGTTTTGTGGAAAGTTTTCTTTGTTTATTTTTCGGAACATAAGTTACGGCATTTGAATAACTTTAGTTGTGCTTTATGCATTTTACTACAACATTGGTATAGTGAACTGTGGTATTTAAAAACCAGTAAAGAAAGTCTTAAAGTCGGGCGGGCCGACTTTATGATACCTACACCACTTTGCTAATTTAGTAGAGCTGCGCATAACAATTAAACGTTTTATGGGAGAATTCAATCATACACGCAATGCCTATAAATATAATTTAAAGTTCAAAGGACTAAATATGCCGAAGCATTTGTATCTATTAAATTTGGACTTGTTTTGCCCATTTGGTGCACAATTAATTTGAAATCGGGTAAAGATATATATGGGAGCTATATCCAAATCTGAACCGATCTTGATAAAATTTGGCAAAGCTATTTCTGAGTTGCATTTGATATATTTTCCTGAATATCGTTGTTACGGAGTGCATATTACGGCTGTGGGTAACAAATATAACAACTCGGATGAACAGTATATATGGGAGCTATAGGTATATCTGAACCGAATTCACCAAATTTGACATACTAGCTTCTAGACTCAATTCGGTCGCAAGTGCCAAATTCCATCCCATTTGGACAAATATTAGACGTTTGGTGCACAATAAAAGTTTAAATGGACGAAGTTATATATGGGAGCTATATCCAAATCTGAACCGATCTCGTTAAAATTTAGCAAAGGTATTCCTGAACTGTATTTGATATATTTCCCCAAATATTGTTGTTACAGAGTGCATATTACGGCTTCGGAGGACAAAAATAACAAACCGGATGTACAATATATATGGGAGCTATAGCTATATCTGAACCGATTTCGATCATACATACAATCTGATCGTACGTGCAAAATACCATACTATTCGTACTGATATTACACGTTTGGTGCACAATAAAAGGCAAATCGGACGAAGATATATATAGGAGCTATATCTAAATTTTGACCGATTATCTCCAATTTCAATAGGGTTCGTCCTTGGGCCAAACAAATGATTCATCTGGATAGGGCAATAAATGCGAACTGTACTTTGTTTACAAAAATACATGGACAGACGGACGGACGGACATGCATAAATCAACTCAGAATGTGATTCTATACAGATCATCAAAAGGAACTATGGGTCTATCTCGTTTCCTGACCACCTTGTGCCGTAGGGTATAAAAATAGAGCATTGCAGATTGTGAAGGTAGCGGTTGCAAGTAAAAAACCATGTAAAAGGGCCGAACTTTTAATACCCTCCACCATTTTTAAGGATCTTGAATAATTAAAAAAAGAAAATCCTTCGAAAAATACAACTTAAATAAAACCCGTTATATGGGGGATATGAGAAGACGTGGACCTGCATAAGTAATTTTTTGTCATAGGCTGTAGTATCGATTCCGAACTTGAAATACGTAATTTGAAACAATACTGTGGAATAATGTTGTTAATATCATTAAAATACCGTGATATGTGGGCGAAGACGTGGACTTGCATAGACAATTTTCTGGCATGGGTTGTAGTACTCATTACCAGCTTCAAACTTTAAATACGAAATTTTGAATCCTGGACAAAAATGTCGCTAAAATCATCAAAATACCGAATATCCGGGGTTATACGATATCGTGGACCCATACAGACAATTCCCTTCAATGGGGTAAAGTACCCAGAAGGAACTCCTTGTGTGGATTTTCTAACAATTCTATTGCAAGATATGGCTTCAAATGGGGGATATACGATATCGTGGACCTATATAGACCACTCTTTTCCAGGGGTAAAGTACTCGGAAGGAAACCTTGTATGGATGTTGAGAAAATTTCAATGAAAAATGTGGCAAAAATCATGGAAATATCGAATATCGGGAGGTAAAGTACCCACAAAGAATTCCTTGTGTAGAATTTCAGATAATTCCATTGTAAAATGTACCTAAAATCATCAATATACCGAATATCAGGGGTACCGTTACATGGGGGCCATACGATATCTTGGACCAATATAGTCCATCTTCGAAGTTGACCTGCCTGCAGACAAAAGGCTGATCTGTGCATAATTTTATATTCCTATCTTAATTAGTTTTGACTGTAGCGTGATTACAACAGACGGTCAGACGGACGGCCAGGGCTATATCATCTTAGATCGCCTTTTACGCTGATCAAAAATATATATATATATACGTTTTTAGGTCTAAAATTATTATTTCGATGAATAAGAAAGGGAATGACAAACCTAATATACCCTCTCTACTACTATGTATGGTGAAGGGTATAAAAATAGATCAGGTCGGTCCACTTTTTTGGTATATAACATAACTTTTTTCAATATTTTGTTATTTAAAGAAATCTTCCTAGAAAAAATGATAATAAGGGTCCACAGTTTGGCATAACCTTTATATATAATTTTAGTGATTTCTCTACTGAGTTTTCCCGTATTTTTGTGTTGTGTGACAAACCTTATTAAAATCTAAAAATTTATTTTTGTAGGACTAGGCAAAGTAAAATACCATTCCAAATTGAATTTTCTTATTTTTGATTTAATTAATAAATCAAAATATTTGAAAAACTTATGTGAAATGGTGTTTTTAATACGCGTTCACATTATTACCTCATTATTACCTAAACAGGCCTCATATCTGAAAGTTTAATTATCGACGATTCAATTCGCATTTTTTAAGTGAGAGATGACATTTTTTCTGGAGATAAAGGCTCAAATGATGAATCCATCTATTATGATGGGCTATGTAGAATGTATTTTGTTGCAGAGAGCTCAATTAATCGCAGAGAACTCAATTAATAGAGGTGATGGATGATCCGTCTCCCTTTAGATGCATACCAACTGCGAACGGTTCAACACTGAGGTAAGATGGGAGAAGGTCGCATACGTCTTAGCTGTATTGGGAGAGTTATTTCGAATTTACCTGCAAAATATCTGTCATCTGCATGGAATCCCAGACATTACTTTGAAGAGGGTCAACAGTCAGATTTTTTGATGTCTATTTAATCTAAATAATTTCCAACTGCCCAATTTCTATGCTTTCTCCCTTTGACATGCTATTAGTTCGTTTTATTCTAAAGAAAGCCGATTGGGTTCAGTATGGGTCTCTCAACATCAGAAGCTCTCTCGGTGTTCTCAGCATTTGCGACGAAAGAATTCGACAGAAAAAGGCACGATTGCAGTGACTCCCAAAAGTACAGGTTAGTTACAAGAAACCTCAAATTCAAAATTTATTATTCTCTACCAAGTGATCAGCTAGTAAAATCAGGGTCGGGAAGTGTTATCTCTTGGAACCCATGTTGTATAATAATATTCCAGATTCCCTCTCTTCCCCCGTGTGGTTATATATGTCTTTGCTTATTGTCTGGGCTACTAAATAAGAATCGCTTAAGAGATCTTTATGTCAGGCAATATATAAGGATTAAACCAGATCCTTATAAGGATTACTCTTACATTTCTGGAGGCTGGAGAAAATGTAGACAATAAATCCTTAAGGGGATATCTGGAAGTACAAGTTGATGCGTTGGTATAAACTAAGCAAGTAAAAAATGTTAAGTTCAGTATAAATCCATATCCATATACTTTTGGATGCAATATTCGGACGAGTTCCTAGTTCTAGTGAAATAAGTCGGACATTACTTCAAAATATCGTACTATGAGTAACACTTGAAGCCACCAGTTATCTATTTTTAGTTTCAAATACAAATATATTTGGAACAAGTAAGCAAAGGCTGTAGTCGTACGGGGTCAACCATGTGATACCCTACAACACTAGAATATGTTAGAAGTCCCTTTATGTCCAAATCCATTTTGGATGATTTTGCTTTTGAAATTATGTCACGGAGCACGGAACAGATATTACCCTTAGCATTTTGACCAGGGACATTTGCCCAATATTTACGCACTTCGTCATGCTGTTAGTTGTTGTGGTCCATTTTCAGCTAAATATTTTTTTTTTTTTTTCGTTCGTTCCCACGCCTCTCACACCCGCCCCTGCCGACCGAGGGGGCCACCTCCCTATACGTAGAGAGCGCGTACACACCAAAGTCCGGACTAAGGCGGGTTAGCAATGGTTTCGTACCGGCTACAGAAACTTCATCAGCCAGTAAATAAAATAACAAAAAATAACAGACACACACAGATTAGTAAACAAAGTTAACAAGGTACAGATTTTAAAAATTGCTGCTCATTGGCTGTGTCTACTGTACCGCAAAGGGAAATGTAGATCAAGTGCCAGATGATCAAGCAGCTTAGTAATTTATAACAGAATTTCAATCTACTGTTTACAACTATTACTCAAAGGCGAGTTCTACTAGTTCCGCTTGGGGAGATGTAGATAAGATGCCGTAAAATGAGTTTGGAAAATTAAGACAAAGACATGAAACAATTCACGAAATACTCATTAAACAAACAAAATTACATATGTAGAATATAGTTCTTTATTGTAATTAATGGATTACTTAAGCAAATGGTGTTAAATAAACTGTTATAAATAACACAAAGTGACCTCATAGGGTCGTTAAGCTCATAGTTAGTTCTCGCAAACGATAATTTTAAGGGTTCAAAATTACGAGTTCTGCGAGAAGGAACATTATAGTCTATTTCACCTATAAGAAATGGAGAATCAATGAGACCGCGTACTAATTTAATGATAAATAGTGCTCTTAACAAAGACGTCTTCTTTCAAGTGATGGGAGGTCAATTAACAATAACCGACTCTCATAAGGAGGAAGAGGTTCGGAAACGTTCCAGTTTAAACCACGTAAAGCGAAAATTAAAAACTGAATTTGTACAGATTCAATTTTATCAGAGTAAAATTTATAAAATGGACTCCACAATATACAGCCATATTCTAATACTGGACGCACTAAGCTAACAAATAATCTTTTAGTTACGTAAGGATCATCAAACTCTTTAGACCAGCGCTTGATGAATCCTAGTAAAGATTTCGCTTTATTAACGCAAGAATCAATATGCAAATGAAACCGAAGCTTAGGATCTAATATTACGCCCAAATCAACAAACGAATCAACATTATCCAATTTGTGGGAGCCAATAAAGTAATTAGATAATAAAGGTTGGGATCGAAAGAAAGACAACTTTTTGCATTTTTTAGATTAAGGGTCATACCATTTGCACTACACCAGTTTACGAGTGAGTATAAATCATATTGCAAAGAGATTGATCGCTAAGTGAATTTGTGTGAAGAAAAAGCTTCACATCAAATTCACTTAGCGATCAAATCTCTTTGCAATATGATTTATACTCACTCGTAAATAATCCAATGAACATCCAAAATGCTAGAATTCATCCCTGTCTTTAACTCTCTTCTCAGGATGTTGATTGGCTTTAATTGTGTGATCAGAAAATTTTGTCTTTTTTGGCTTATTTGAACCCTTAAATATTTTGCGATCATCTCCAAAAGCAAGAGACCCCTCTATATCTCTAAATTTAGACTCATCTATATGATTTGTGTTGTCTTCGATATTTGGCTATATTCGTCTTTTTGTGTATTTTGGATATCGCCAGTAAGTTATTTTCAGCGTTTCGGTAGAATGAAAATGTTGGTATTTTTTCAAAAAAAAAGTCCATTCTACCCGCTGTCCTAAACTCTAACTTCATCCGAGATTTCGTGTCCCCTTAATATATTGCAGACATCTTTGAAAATAATAGGCCTATCCCTTTGCAAATTTTCAAACTATTCGGGCTGATATTACACGTTTGGTGCACAATAAAAAGCAAATCGGACGAAGATATATATGGGAGCTATATCTAAATTTTGACCGATTATCTCCAATTTCAATAGGGTTCGTCCTTGGGACAAACAAATGTATATATCATCAGAATATTTCGAAGAGGTAACAATGATAATAATTCGTTTCCATAGTATGACAGACGATAAACAAAAATATGGAAATAGACTTCGGAAAATCGGGAATTGTGTTCACCTTTTCCGATATTAAAAATTGGAAAAGTACAGGAACGAGAAGATGATGATCTATAAGGATATGTTAGCACCTGATTTAGACATGTTTACAATATTACGATGCTCTTGGCTACACTTTATTTTCTAAAAATTTCAAATTTTTGAAGAAGGTACCAAAAGAAGTGGACCAATGTATGCCATTTCTACGCTGCATCCTGTATTGGCATAACTATAGAGATGAGTGTATATTGTATACTAATTACATATGTGTTTAAAGTTTTTGTATTAAAAATGTTCACGTTTCGTGGGTAGCTACCAGAAGCACTGCTATATTATATATTGATTCCAGATCTAGGGCATACAAATCGGGGAATTATTTTACATTTTATAAGATCCACAATTATTTCAAATGTGGGTCCTTTTTAAATGTTAACCGATGTTGCCAGTTTTCTCAACCGTCCCAGTTCTAATGTGAATATTACGATTGAATAAATTGGATAATTAGGTATTAAATTTATTTTTTTGTGAAAATGTTTAACTTTTGCGTAGATGTCACTAATAGGAGCTGTTCATCCTATCCTTGACCAAAACAGTACGATGTCCAATGTTTGGAACAGGGACGAATTGTCGAATAGAATTATCATGCAAATCAGATAGACAAGCGTATAGCTCAAAATGGCCAGAAACGGATTTCGTCCAAACAGACATGGGTCCAAATTTTCGATGAGGCACATTTTAGCCATATCTAATGATATATTCCGTCGATAGCCATAAAGTACAAAAGTATTTACAAAATGCTCTCAGGGTGCCCAGTATATGACAATTATGCTAGAAGGTCGTACTTTTACGTTCTTGTATCATGTCGAATCGTATATTACGAATCGAATTTCCTATGTAGCAATTCATCGGTCTCATGTTATCCTCGTAACCTCAGTTATTATTCACAATATGACCTAGGCTGCAGGGTGGCGATGAGTTGCTTTCAGCCATTCGTCCATTAAAAATCTTAACAATTTGCGATGTTATCACACTTTATTTGCCAAGTTTTATTGCCACTTTTTTAACTCGAATGTGACGTTCTCAACTTATGTTTGAATAGCGTCTCTCAAAAGTTGAAAACAATGGAAATAAAGAGAAACGTGGAAGTGAAAACTTCAAAGTAATCAATGCACACACACAGAGCTGTTATTCCATTCTCAGAATACGATGAACATAATATTTTTAATAAATTCAAAAGAAAATCAACATCTTAAATTAATATAGCAGTGGAAAGAGCGTGATACTTTTCGATTTGATGGGTAATATTTAATATAATAAAAATTTAGTAATTTTAGCTGATAGCAAAAATGTTTGGAAGTAGAACGTTATTAAAATATGGTTATATCCGGTGGAAGATAAGTCTATTTTTTTTTTGAAATTCGTACCAGAAGGGTACGAAAAGTACTAAAAGTTACAAAAAATTGAATCCATTGTTTTGGTCAAATTGATATAGCTAGAATTCTGAATGAGGCTCGCTGATGTGGTATAGGATAGACGTACTGACGTTTTTATGGAAACTCGAACAATAAGTGTACCAAAAGTACTTAAATGCACTACATTTGGTACAATTTCAAATTACGTGAATGCATAGAGATAAAATCGTTAGAACTCAGTTTAGGAAGTAGGGTTGATATAAGAAGGTGTACTTAATTTAGTTTTGGGTGAATATAAAAATATGGAATTTTGAAATTTGGAATAGAGGGATATTTCTTGAAATGTGTACAATGAGAGTACAAAACGTACGAAATGGTACTATGTTCTGAGTACAGTATAGGAATAGAAATGGAGTTATGAATGTTGGAGTAACTGTGAATGCGAAGCGTTTAAATAAGGAGTCGAATTTTAAAATTCCAACTATAACGTGTACGAAAAGTACAAATGGTACTTAATTTGCGTTTAGATATGGAGGTGAATTGGGAAATCTGTAAAATAGCATGTACGAAAAGTACTTAATGGTACTAAATTTAATATAGAGTGTAGAAAAAGAACTAGCATTTTGAATTTGCTATAGGGGTAACTGTGGGTTAAATAAGGGGTAGTTTTCGAAAATTCATGCTATATTCCGAAGGGAGTGTAAAAACTGGACTGCAAAAATAAATTTTGGTATTAGGATCACTGTGAGTGAGTAGCTATTATATCGATTTGCAAATGTGTACTATTACGTGTACGAAAAGTACTATATGGTACTAAATTTGGTACAATGCAGAGGAAAAGAGCAAAAATTGTGCATTTCCATATTTTACAAAGGAAGAAGAATACAAAGCTACTTATACTTATTTACGTATTTTTAGACATTTATTAGACAGAAAATACGAGCTTGTGTATACATATGAATTAATCGTATGTAAGGGCTTTCATTAAAATATGGCTACAGAACAGTCTCTTTGAGGTAAAAAATCACACATAATTGCACTAATACCCCGGGCTTTGCTCCTTATTTCCATGAATAAGCTATTGCATCAAGTGAATTACTACGTATTTTATGTTTCTGCACAATCTCTATCCGAACGTTCATGTAGGTATGACACAAATGCATGGATACAAGTATGTACCTCCAATGTAATAACCATGTCCCAGATTGTAGATAAACATAACCTGAACATTAATAAGACCATCTCTCAAATATCTAATAAACCGCCAGCTAATCAGACTGCTTAGCTGTGCGGCTTTGAAAACAAATGCATTTCAATTTGTTAATATTGCCTGGAAACCTGTGAGCTTGTCATCAGAATTGATGACGGCGATAATCTTTGGTAGGATGAGCTAGCACCTCCCCTCCCCCAGTAGTCGGCCTGAAGTTGGTGATATTTTTGCATGCTGTTTATTTCCGGTATTGTGCTGCAGCTTCATCGAAAGTAAACACGAGTAATCTTCTTAAAGGCTACAAGGAGGGAGAGAGAGAGAAGCGGAACCATAAGGGAAATACTATGAACATAAAAGCGACAGGATGATAGACAAAGTAATAGAGGAGTGTGAGTAAATGTCTTAATACATGCACAGAAGCGGTGCAGAGAGAACGCACAACACTATAGGTCCTCGTCACCTTGTCGTTTTCTGTAAATCGAGCGAAAGTACCAACGAAAGAGATTTATCTGTTTGGCAAAGAAGATGAAGGAAACAAACCATTTGTGTCAGTCTACGGATGAACGTAACTAAAGTGTGGCCGTAGCTGATGACGTGATGAACGCGGTGTGGTTTACTCAACGATAATTGAGCATAATTATATTTATTAAGCTGGGCTTCCAACATAGTCCAGATGCTGGTTGCCACGGTATGGGCACAAATAAGGAATTTCTTAAAAAAAGAAGAAACATTTGATATTCATGATTCACGGTGTTTTGAATTCATAGCTTGGGAGCACTCAAAAACATATCAAAACATATGCAAGACATTTTAGAAGTGTAACTTAAACTGTTGACTCCTTATTGGGAGGTGCCAGAAGGATTGGATCAATATGCTCCATTTCGTATTTGACATAAGTCTGATATATACATTGTATTTGAGATTTGTTATTATACCCCCCACTATAATATGGAGGGTATATAAAGTTTGTCATTTCGGTTGTAACACCTCGAAATATACATTTTAGACCCCACAAAGTATTCGGTATTTTGATGATTTTAGCTACATTATTACCGGTTTTTTTAAGTTTCGCATTTGAATATTGTAATGGCTTATGAAAAATATTACCTATGCAGTTCCATGTCGTCGTGTAGACCCTAATATAACAGCTACATTTGGTATTATTAAGTTTTTAACAGGATTTTTAACGGATTTTATTGTTTTTGAGAATTGCCAAATTCGGTGAAGGGTTTTCAAAGTTCGGCCCGGCCGAACTTACAGCTTTTTTACTTGTTTTTTTTTTTACGTTTAAATGTGTGTGAGGTTCCAGATATAGTGGACCGAAGTATTCCACTTTTCCACTAATAAACATTTTGAGATATGCAAAATGAAAATTTTATGCTAATAAATGTTAATTAAATTTTTAAGGTTTCCACCTTCACACCAGATTTTGTACTAATAGATATATTGGGATGTTTTAAGAGAATCAGTTGTTTATTTTGCATTTTAAGCGCATTGTGATTATTCAAAATGTTGACCCTTTGTGGGGGAGGTACCTATTTATCATCCATTGCACATCAGACTTTGAATTGATAGAAATGATAGGATTTGCCGAGTTTGATATGAAGACACTTATTTTGCGTTTTATGAGCTTCATAGTTATTCACAATTTTGACCCGTTGTGGGGGAGGTACTAGAGGGAGTGGTATGTTCTAGTAATATTTAGATGTGCGAAATGGATGAAGACAATCTGACTTTTATATCACATTTTATAGGAGTTATAATTATTAAAAATGTAGACCCTTCGTGGAGAAGGTACTTGGTAGAGTGGACCGACATTGTCCATTTTCGCTCTTGTCATAGAACTGATAAGAATATTAGGATTTGCAAAGTTTGCAAAAGATTGGATGATCCTTCCTTCTTCTATAAAGTAAATTATTTTCTGTAAAAAATTTGACCTTTTGTAGGGGAGGTACAAGAAGGAGAAGGCCGATATTGCCCATCTCCGAACTCGATGTAAGTTTGATAATAATATTACGATGTACCAAGTTTGGATCAAATCGGAGACTCCCTTTGAGAGTTATCTTGCACTCCAGGCAGATAGACCTAGTGACGGACGGACTAGATCGACTTCAAATGTCTCAAAACGGATTTGGTCCAAAGAAAACTAGGGCCTAAAATCGTTATAGAATCGAATGAGTGTGTAAGTCGTTTAGATAAGGAGATGAATTTGGAAGTGCGTACTATAACGTGTACGAAAAGTACAAAATGGTACTAGAGTGTAACTAGAGATGGATTTTCGTATACAGATCCACTAAAAGTGTGAATGTCTTGGAAATGGTATATTTTTGGAATGCACACTTTAAAGTGTACTAAATTGTGTGTTTCTAAAAAAAATATGTACCTAATATAGTGTGTAACTGGATTTATGAAGTAAAGTATTTAAGTATGTGGACATAAATAAGGCGTTGAATTGGATTAGGTTAAATTTGGAGTGAGGAAATATACCGCTATACTACTATATTAAATTCCAAGTGTCAGGATTGTATAATTGTCTATACTAAACTAAGCTGGATGCTACTTCATACCGAAATAGTCGTTGATTGTTTCAAGTAAAATAAGACTCCTTTCTATATATTGCCCCGAAGTTTTTAAATCAAATACTGAAAAAAACGATTCTCTTTTTTGGACATTTTAGAACATCCAGATTTGTACGAATTGGTCATCTTTGGCACGAATTATGGCCTTCAAACGGCTAATGAAACCGTCACACGCTGCCCGAATTTTGCTCTACGGTATTTTGGCCCATTTCCGGCGAAGCGCTTGCTTGAGGTGATCGACACTTTGATATGTTTAGTGCCAACCTTGCTTTCCAAAATGCTCCAGATACAATAATCCAACGGATTGGTATCCGGAGATTTTGGTGGCCATTGTGCGCTGGAAATGAAGCGAGGAACCTCATTTTGTAACCATTCTTGGGTAGCGCATGCTGAGTCCATTTGGAATGTCCAAGGTCTGCGGCCAAAATGTTTGCGTGCCCAAGGCTTTAATACACCCTCCATAATATTTTTGCGAAAATATTCGACACTTATTCCATCCATCGGCTGTTATCGCGGCCCACACCATCACCATGGCCGGCACTTGAGTTCTGGTGGCCAACCGAATGTGCACATTTTCAGCTGACCTACACGATGATATTGTTTGTTTACAAACTGCTGGACAACGAATGTTTTCTCATCGGAGAAAACCAAACTCGGCGGTTCACCACTTTCGGCCAAGCTAAGCAAATCTTTAACTCTTTTAAGTCTATTTTCTTTCTGTTGCCAAATATAAAGAATGTCTGGAAAATTCTCACCAAAATGCTTTTGTACGCTTGTAAACAATATAAAGAGCTGTAATTGGAATAATTTTAACAGCAGTCGGACGAGAAGCTATGAAATGACAGCAGTCTGAAGTTGGTTGCAGTTTTTTCATCTCATTCTGTATAAGTATCTCTCATTTTCACCAACGAAGTGGTGGGCACATTCTAGTTTCTGTCATTAGAACCTTGCGAAACGAAAATTCAAAAAAGTCAATTTAAATTGTGCTGCTGAAGCCATGCAACTAAAGTTGAGAACACAAATTGTTGATTTAATTCGCAAATTGGTTTGAAACTATGACTAAAATCCTAAAATAACTTAAATACCAAATCGAGCACCTGTATGCAATACCAATAATTCTAAGGGCATAAAGAACATTTAAATAAACTATTATGTTACCTACTTCATTTTGTCCGTAAGCTACAGTGATTTCCGCAGGCAGAGAGATGGACCGACTTAGCTATGGTTTTGCCATAAAACCGTTTTTGCGACAAAAAAAATCTTTCCTTTTCGCACACTGTGCCTCATTTGTAATCTTTCAAAATATAAAAGACAGCGGCCAGCGTCTAACGACATCTCATAATTTAAACGTTCCCCAAGTAGCAGCGGATGCATAAAGTTGTTCGACGGAAGTATTAATGTTGTGTAAAACAGTTAACAACATCAACAATTTGTGATGGTTGCCAAGTAAATGTCCTGATATATTGGCAAAGGGCGGCAACGTCCATTTACGCGTAGAACAGCTTATGGTCTGCTTAATTATACATCACATTTTTAAATTGTTATTATTAAAAAAACACAACAACAACAACAACTACAAAAGTGAACGGAGCTTAATGTTTTTATATTGTTAATAAACTCATGCAATCCCCCCCCACACGCTCTCACACATACCCTCCTGCCCATAATCATGTCCTGCATGCCATGCGAACATATCTACATGGAGTTGTGGTAGTAGTAGCAGACCTGGATAAACAGCCAGTGTGTGTATGTAAATCATATTACAATTACTGTCACGCATAAATTTATTAAAATCGTTTGCACGCATTGTTTGTCACATGGGCTAGTTGGATAGGCAGGAATAAAATTAGGAGGCTATGATGGAAATTAAGGGAAGTTGTGGAAATTTGTATGAAGTTTATTTGTAGTTTTACCACAACATGAAAAAGTAATAATTTTCCAAAAAACATAAGACAGTTGTTGGTCCTTAAAAAAAGAATAAATCAGCACTGTCTACTCTGATGGCAATTAAATCAAAATCCATTAAATACCTTAATTTTTTTGGATACAAATTCTGCATAGGTCCCCTTTGAATGATCAAGGAGTCTATTAAAAAAAATCCTAAAAACCCTATGTTTGGTCGTCGAGAAAAACATGTCAAATGATTGATTGTCTGATCCTAATCTTATATCAAAATCCCTAAACAAAATATAAATTTGTCCTTGAATAATATTGCTTGAGATCCGCATTTGGTTCTTGTTTGACAATTATATTAAGGATGTTTATAAAATTAAATTAAAAATTAATCAAAAATTAATCATTTCGAACGAATCATAGCGTGTTTACAACAGACAGGTGGACGGACGTCGCTTAATCGACTTAGAATTTTACCCTGATTATTCTACTCGGTTATTTCAAGGAGTTACAAACGGTATGACAAAGTAAATAAAACCTCATGGTATGTGGAGGGTATACAAAGTTGGAAAGAATCGGTCATTATGCCGACTGATATAAAACCTCAGCATGCGGAAAGACCTTTTGTTATATGCAAAGTTTAGACAAAATTTGCTCAAGTCGTATGTAATTTATGATTTTTATACTCTCATCCATATGACTACAAGGGCTATATATAATCGGTTTCAGGACATTTGGAGTCGATCTAGCAATAACCGTCCGTCCGTCTCTCTGGCTGGTGCGCACGATAACCCTCGAAGGAAGTATCAGATTTGGTCCAAATTTGGTACATTGTAATATTATTATCAAACTTAGGTCGTGTGGGCAATATTGGTCCGCTCCTTCTGGTATCTCCCCCACAAAAGGTCAAAATTTTCAAAAAATAAAATATTTTACTGCACGGAAAGAGAAAGGAAAGCATCAGAATCGGAGGTACCTTCAAACAAGTAAAAGAGCTGTAAGTTCGGCCGGGCCGAGCTTTTAATACCCTCCACAATTTGGCACAAATTTGGAAATTTCCAAAAAATAAAATAAAATCCGTTAAAAAATCTGTTAAAATCTTAAAAATACCGAATGCCTATACGACGGCGTGGACCTACATAGGCAACTTTTGTCATAAGTTATTACAATATTTAAATGCGAAACTTGAAGAAAAATCTGTTTATGATGTAGCTAAAATCATCAAAATACCGAATATAGGGGGTACTGCTATATGGGGGCTATACGAAGACGTGGACCTACACAGACAATTATCTGGCATGGGATGAAGTATCTATTACGAACTTCACATGCGAAATTTGAAACAATTCCGGTAAATAATGTCGCTAAAATCATCAAAATACTGAATATATGGGGGTACGGTATATGGGGGCTATACGAAGACATGGACCTACATGGCTCATTTTCTGTTTTATGCTGCACTATCTATTACGAACTTCAAATACCAAATTTGGAACGATTCCGTTAAATAATGTCGCTAAAATCATCCCAATACCGAATATCGGGTGGTACCGTTATATGGGGGCTATACGAAGACGTGAACCTGCACAGATAGTTTTCTGTCTTAGGCTGTAGTATCCATTACGAACTTCAAATGCCAAATTCGAAAAAATTCCGGTGAATAATGTCGCTATAATCATCAAAATACCGAATATTGGGAGGTACCGTTATATGGGGGCTATATGATAACTTGGACCTATATGACCCATTTACGAACTTAACTTGCCTACTGGCAAAATATACATGTGTGCAAAATTTTAGCCTTCTATCTCAATTTGTTCGAAAGATAGCGTGATTACAACAGACAGACAGACGGACAGACAGAAAGACAGACAGACACACAGACGGACATGGCTAAATCGTCTTAGAATTTTACGCTGATCAAGAATATATATACTTTGTTGGGTCTGACATGAGTATTTCGAGGAGTTACAAAAGGAATGACAAAATTAATATACCCTCCATGTATGGTGGAGGGTATAAAAATTAGATTTTATATGCATTTTTCTATTGATCGAGTGATCGTCTCCATATTTGGAATGCGTAACGGAATTTGAAACAAAAATAAATTTTCCAAATTATATTGAAAGCGGATTGGATATAGCTCCCATATATATTTTCGACCGATTTCGTTCATTGATGCACCAAACACGATATGTATGTTCGATTCCAATGAAATTCAGAATGTGTGACGGGATTTTGATCAGAAAACAAATTAGTCAAGTTATACTGAAATCGGTTCAGATTTGGATTTGGCTCCCATATGCATTTTCGGCCAATTTCACATATTTGATGCACCAAACACGATACATATGTCCGATTCCAATGAAATTCGGTATGAGTGACTAAATTTGGTACAAAAATAAATTTGTCAAATTATATTGAAATCGGTTCAGATTTTGATATAGGTCCCATATACATTTTCGGTCGATTTTACATATTTGATGCACCCAACGCGATATGTATATCCGATTCCAATGAAATTTGGATAGAGAGACGAAATCTGGTACCAAAAAAATTGTCAAATTATATTGAAGTCGGTTGAGGTTTGGGTATAGTTTCCATATATGAATTTCGGCTGATTTCTCATACTTGACGCACCAATTTCAGTGAAATACGGAAGGTGTGACGGAATTTGTTGCGAAGGTAAATTTTATAAAATTATATTGAAACCGATTCAGATTTGGATATGAATTTATTAAGAAACATTGACCCACAACGCCTTTGCAAAGGTATAAGGCTAGCAGTAAAAAACTATACAACAATTTGATTGAGGATACGATAATCTAACATTGACTCAGGGTATACAGGGCCCATTCGCGGCGAGGCGCTTTCTTGAGGTGATCGACACATTGGTATTCTTTAGTGCCAACCTGGCTTTCCAAAATAATCCAGACACATAGTCCAACGGATTGGTATCCGGAGATTTTTGTGGCCATTGTGCGCTGGAAATGAAGCGAGGAACATCATTATGTAACCATTCTTGGGTGGCGCGTACTGAGTGCGATGGTGCTAAGTCCTGTTGGAATGTCCAAGGTCTGCGGCCAAAATGTTTGCGTGTCCAAGGCTTTAATACACCCTCCAGAATATTTTTGCGATAATATTCGGCATTTATTCTGATGCCACGGTCGATTGATACGAGCGGAGAGCGACCATCTGCTGTTATGGCGGCCCATCACCATGGCCGGCGCTGGAGTTCTGGTGTCCAACCGAAGGTGCACATTTTCAACTGACCTACACGATCATTTTGTTTGTTTACAAACTGCTGGACAACGAATGTTTTCTCATCGGGGAAAACCAAACTCGGCAGTTCACCACTTTCGGCCAAGCGAAGCAAATCTTTAACTTTTTTGAGTCTATTTTCTTTCTGTTGCGGGTAAGTTTTTGCTCTTCTTGGAATTTCAATGGCTTCACCCCGAGCTTATTTTTCAATATTTGCCGAATGGAATATTTCGATATTTTCAGCTCACGAGCCATTTTCGGCCACTGCTACGCGGGTTTCGATCAAGTCCCTTCATTACTTTTCGAACCATTTCTGCTGATGTTGCTGTTTTCTTTCGTCCACTTCCTTGACGTCGAGCTTCGAAACCAGTATCAAGGTAACGAGCGATGGTACGAGAGACACAAAAAATTTATTCACATTTAAATGCTGGACTGCTCTAGCGATAGCCACTTGTGGTTTTCCAGCCAAATATAAGCACGAATAACTTGTAAACAATATAATGAGCTGTCACTGGAATAATTTTAACAGCTGTCGGACGAGTGCCTCAGAGATGACAGCAGTCTAAAGTTGGTTGCAGTTTTTTCATCTTACCCTGTATATCTGCCGGCTAAATCTACTGATACTTTTCAACTTGTCGTTGTCAAATTGTGACCATTTCCAGGAGAGGCAAATGAAATGGACCGATAAATTCGATCTTAAAGTTAAGTTGGAGAAAACCTTAATTTTGAATATATTATGATGTGCAATGTTCACAGATCAATGCAAAGACAATCGATAGCCAACTATGCGGACATTGTTTAAAAAAATGTACTGAAGAAAAATTTGCCCCAAAAGACGAAATGATACTATTTCCAATATTCATAGATAGAGGACACAATCATTTCATTTACACCCCACTAGCTGGCCCGGTCCGCGTTGCCGGCCCGTAGTTTTTGTGTATTATGCATATTTGTCAAAGCTTAATTATTCACAGATATGGCTGATATAAGAGTTCACGTACTGGTAGATTAAAAGTATTTTAAAATAGGTGTACCCATATTTTAGCCGTGGGCTTCAATATTTAAACCGTACAAATGTATTAAAAAGTATATATCAATCTTATCCCCATGTAAGGGATCAAATTAATGTTTTGTATGATGTTTCAAGACCAATATGGGGTTCTTACCCCCTTAGAAACAAAGATGTCAAATAAGGGCCAAAAAATGAAAAAAGTGACCAAGACTCCAAAAATAGCTTAAATCATACGATGGTTATATGAGTTATGATCGATATGATGACCTGCAAAAGCAATTTAAGGCATCATTAATGTTTAGGAAGAATTTCTGGAAGGATAGAAATCCTCTTCTTACTAAAAGTCCCATTCGCTCTACTATTTTGTAGCCTTTATATTTGGTATTTTACTGATTGTACTGCCAAAGAATTTTGCATTTTGTGCTCTCATTGGATGGATTATTGTCACATGAAAGGAGTAGGTCCACGCTTTGAAATGAGCCCCATTAGGCTTTTTCGGTTATGTTTGTTTGTTTAAATGTGTTCGCATCTTCCAGCTGAACCACGATGTAGGCCCTGGAGTTGAAGGGTAGATGTCTTTTAACATCCTATTTCGCACATATTTCATTGTTTTTGGTGAAAAATTGTATATAGTGAAAAATTACTCTCTATTTTGTTCACAAAAACTCCACTGGATTCAATACAATAAAACAAATTGAAAAAAAAAAATTACAAAAAAAAGAATAACAAATTGAAAAAATCTTCAACTTGTTCGCTGATTTTTACAACAAATGATTAAAGGTCCTTACAAAGTTTGTCAATAGAATGTACTATTATTTTAAAATTCGATTCCATTGAATTTTTTTTTCGATTTTTTCCCGATTTGAGAGTTTTTGCATTGAGAGCTCTTTTTCGTGTTTTTTTTTTTAGCGATTTTGAAAAAGTAATTATCTTTTAACTTTGGTGTGACCGCGTTAAATTATTTCGATATCATCTATTCCGTTTCACCACCACATAATTCGGTACTACACTTTCATGTAACCCGCCATCAATTTCATTTCTCAAGAAATCTAGTCAATTTAATAAATTGGTATTAATATTCGAATTCAAAAATAAAATATAAACAAGTAAAAAAGCTGTAAGTTCGGCCGGGCCGAACTTTTAATACCCTCCACCATTTGGTACAAATGTGACAATTTCCAAAAAAAAAAAAAAAAATAAATAAATAAATAAATAAATAAAATCCGTTAAAAATTCTGTTAAAATCTTAAAAATACCTATACGACGACTATACGTCGTACCCTTATATCTTATATACGGGTACCCTTATATGGGGGCTATACGAAGACGTGGACCTGCACAATTTTCTGACATGGGCTGAACTATCCATTACGAACTTCACATGCGAAATTTGAAACAATCCCGGTAAATAATGTCGCTAAAATCATCAAAATACCGAATATCGGGGGTTACGGTATATGGGGGCTATACGAAGACGTGGACCTACATGGCCCATTTTCTGTTTTATGCTGCAGTATCTACTTCGAACTTCAAATACCAAATTTTGAACGAATCCGTCAAATAATGTCGCTAAAATCATCAAAAATACCGAATATCGGGGGGTACTGTTATATAGGGGCTATACGAAGACGTGGACCTACACAGATTATTTTCTGTCTTAGGCTGTAGCATCCATTACGAACTTCAAATGCCAAATTTGAAACAATTCCGGTGAATAATGTCGTTAAAATCATCAAAATACCGAATATCGGGAAGTACCGTTATATGGGGGCTATATGATAACTTGGGCCTACATGGCCCATTTACGAACTTAACCTGCCTACTGGCAAAATATACATGTGTGCAAAATTTTAGCCTTCTATCTCAGTGCATTCGAAAGATAGCGTGATTACAACAGACAGACAGACGGACAGACAGACAGACAGACAGACACACAGACAGACAGACGGACATGGCTAAATCGTCTTAGAATTTTACGCTGATCAAGAATATATATACTTTGTTGGGTCTGACGTGAGTATTTCGAGGAGTTACAAACGGAATGACAAAATTAATATACCCTCCATAGTATGGTGGAGGGTATAAAAACACTACAAATGTACATTAGAAAAAAAGTAAGTGAAAAAGGGAAAAAATCATGCAAAATAAAACATTACTATTGTACATTTCAAAAGTCAAAATGAAAATGGGAATATTTTTTTTGTATATTATCCTTTTCGGACAGGAGACAATTCCGAATTTGTATGAATTGTTAAAATCAGTCCAGCGGTTCTTAAGTTATAAGCGTAGTAACTAACACAACTTTCTTTTATATATATAGATATACAATTTTCGAAATTTTCATCATTTAATGATCCGCGCAAGAGACATAAAAGACTTTACTAAGTAAGCATAAGCTCTGGTTTCAAAAAGAACAAAGAAAAGAAGACTGTTGACTTCAATAAGTTTGGTACACCTAGAAATATTCATCTTGGACCTCATAACTAAGATAAATGTTCTTGAACAGCTTACAATCACTGGATTCTTTCCACGTTTACATGTCATACAGAATATATTTATACATTTTCCAATCATATTTTCCATTGATTACTCTTAATGTTCCTTTAAATTTCCACACCTACCGCGAAAAGAGCATATGTGTGCGTGTGCCTGACATTCTGGGGGTTCAGTCAATGACACTAAATTTGACATTTTCATTTGTCGCATATTAAGAAGGTTTCGAATAGTGTACACTACACGGCTCCATAAACAATGGCTATGACCTCCGAACTACCGGTGCGGTGCGTATGAGAAACGAAAATAAATTAACCCTTGTCACGCTACTTAATAATGCACAACAATATCTACGCTGTCACAAAAACCACGAGACGGCAAGTGAATTAAATGTCAACAAAATGCACATTAAAAATTGTTTTGATTTAATTGTAATTGTAATTATAATTATTATTACTGTGTTGGATATACATATATTGTCTACTACACAGCACACACACGCATGCACACTCTCAGGGACCTCTGCAGTAATGGCTGCAGTTCGATTGCACTGCAATGCATCTATGGTCATACGGCTGCGACGATATCCATCCGACAATATGCACGAATGTGCGACTTGTAAATAATTAACAAAATGCATTTCGAAATTGCATTTGAGAGTGCACTATCATGTTTGCGGCGGAATTTTTGCTATCGGAGATCTCTTATCCGATGCAATTATGTCGTTTCGTACTGACGGAGAACAGTTGAGATTTTTCTTCAATTATGAAAAGCTATAGTTTTTTTTAACAACGAATTGGCCAGGGCACGCACTCTGATAATTAAAAATAACAATTGCATATTTCCGGTGAGTGAGAAAGATAGTTTTCTTCAGAGTATGGTAAAATTTAAAATAATAAATAAAAACAAGTTAAAAAGTATCGATGAGAATGCCAATTTTGTAACTTTTTTCTACGAGATTATTAATATACGGAGTTGAAGGTGCTTCTCTTCTGCCTAAATCCGTATGAAATTTTCCCACACATTCTGCAACATTACCATGATTTTTAAAGCACTAGTTAAACAATTGCAGACCTTGTGTTTGCAAATAAATAAAAGCAGTCAGTAAGCTGAAAAACATCAAATGAGAAAAATTAAAATATTTAAAAATAAATTACTTAGACTCAATCGGGACATTCCAATATAGGACATACAAATATTCCATCTGATAACCAAACATGCCTAAATAAAGTAAATTCGATGTGTCGATATATAAAATCGGAGTTAATGACGCGTTGCATATCATCAATTTCATACGAATTCATATTTCAGATAAGGCAGATTTGTTATTTTTTATGATTAGAATTTAAATTTAATTGCATCTTATTATTCCTTTATACTTTGGAAAGGACAAAAACCGATTATAATTTTATTGTCAAGTTAAAAAGTATCTGTCGGTTTGCCGATAGATGTATACCCTCAGCTAATGTACGATTATTTAAAAATATTTTGACTTCTGTTATGATTATTCAAATTGTTAACCCCTCATGGAGTAGGTTCCGAAGGAAGGCGCCAATATTGGCCATTTTGTATGGGACCTAAATAAATATGATATACATATTGCGATGTTCCAGGTTTGGACTACATTGGTAACTTCCTTTACTTTACAAGGCATATATGATAATTTTTAGAAAATATTAACATGCGAGTGAGGTACCAGATATAGTCGATCGAAGTATTCCATTTTCATGCTTCATCTAATACATATAAAACCAGTAAGGAAAGATCAAAAGTCGGGCGGGGCCGACTATATGATACCCTACACCTCTATGCATATTTAGTAGAGCTCTCGTAAAAAGGTTTATACAGGGCATTTCAGAGCTCTATGAGATATTTGGTACAAAATCAAAATCTATCTAATTCTATCGTGCATTTTACGAACTATAGCTATCTCTGAACCGGGTTTCTCCAAATTTGACGTATTAGCTTCTAGACTGAATTCGGTCTTATGTACGAAAATTCATGCCATTTGGGCTGATATTGGCCATTTGATGCACAATTAACACGAAATCGGATGAAGATATATATGGGAGCTATAGTTATATCTGAACCGATTTTTACTAAAATTGGTGTACTTACTTCTAAGCTGGTTTCGGTCGGATTTGCCAAAATTGATGCTATTACGGCCATTTGGTGGTCAATCACCCGAAATCGAATGAAGATATATATGGGAGCTATATCCAAATCTGAACCGATTTCGGTAAAATTTAAAACAGCTATTCCTGTGCTCCATCTAATACCTGGTACCAAATATCACGGTTGTGGAGTGAATATTACGAATGTAAGGGACTAAAACACTAAATCAGATGAAACATATATATGGTTGCTATATCTATATCTGAACCGATTTTCACTAAATTTGATATACTTGCTTCTAGGCTGAATTTGGTCCGATGTACTAAAATTCAGTCCATTTGGACTTATATCGGCCATTTGGTGCACAATTAACCCGAAATCGGATGAAGATATATATGGGAGCTATATCCAAATCTGAACCGATTTCGATAAAATTACAAACAGCTATTTCCGGGCTGTATCTTTTATCTGGTACCAAATATCATTCTTGTGGAGTGCATATTACGAATGTGAGAGGCTTAAACACCAAATCGGATAAAACATATATATGGGAGCTATAGCTGTTTCTGAACCGATTTTCTCCAAATTGTAATGTTGTATTTGCTTTAAGGCTAATCTCGGTCACATGTGCCAAAATTCGGGCCATTTGGGTTAGGTTAGGTTAGGTTAGGTTAAAGGACGCGCAGCTGCATTTAGCAACTGCTCCACTCGGAGACCTATAGGTCCATTGTGTTCATCCTAGGAAAGAGTTAGAGCGAAAGATAGAGAAAGTATAAGAATTGACAGTAGGAAATAGATAGTACGTAGTCTACGGCTGAGTTTGCCGTGTCGTCTTTAGCCACTTGAACCTTCTGGCTAATTGAAGGATCACTGCAGGGTCCGTGGTAGAAAAAGAGGACAAATCACGTGACACTAGTTCTCCCACTAGTTTATGTCTCACGTTAATGAGCGCTGGGCAGTGGCAGAGCAAGTGTTCGATTGTCTCAATTTCTTCTTCATCTTGACAGATCCTGCAGTAATCAATATCATCGCTGTCCCATTTTGAGGTCATAGCCCTCACCTTACAGTGACCTGTGATAATGCCCACCACAAGTTTTAAATCTGGTTTAGACAATGACATCAGCGATCTTGTTCTCTTCTCTGAGAGCACAGGCCAGATTCTTTTGGAGATGGTACATCCCGTTTCATCCAGCCATTTTTGTTGTGTCTTTTCCTGGTAGTGTTTGCGAACGATCTGTAGGAAGTGGCACAGTGGTGGTTTGACCGAATTATCTATTTCTATTGTAGTTGATTCGGATCCTAGCCTGGCCAATTCATCTGCAGTTTCGTTACCTGTGATATTGTAATGGCCGGGAACCCAACAAAGCTTGATTGACAACCTAGAGTGTTCCAAGGCTTCCCTGCAGCTTAAAACAGCCCTAGACTTGATAGTAAAGGAATTTAGTGCTTTCAGTGCCGCCTGACTATCGACATATATAGTCACCGGACTTCCGACCTCTATGTTCCTCGTGACTAGCAGGTCTATGGCCTTTTTGACCGCCAGGATTTCTGCCTGAAAAACGCTACAATTGTTTCTGAGCTTGTAGGATTCACGGATATTAAGGGTGTCACAGAAGACACCTGCTCCCGTACCGCATTCCATCTTTGAGCCGTCGGTATATACAGATATGCCGCGGAAAGGTGGGCTGTTTTGGGACCAGGCTTCTCTTTCAGGTATGTGTATTTCAGGTGGGCAGAAGCTTAATCGTGGTGAAATATAATCACTTGCATAGGCTATCTCTCCCACAGTCCTTACACGCCTTAGAATCGTAGAGTGACCAAATGGTTGACTACGCCATTCACCTAGTTCCCTGAGCCGAAGAGCACACCTGAATGCCAGTTCCTCTACATGTATGGCCAGCGGGCTTAAACCCAGTAGAGTATCTAGCGCAGCTTGAGGCGTGCTCCTAAAGGCACCCGTTATTAGTAAGGATGCGGCTCTTTGGACTTTGTTAATGTTGCGTGAGTAAGTTGGTTTCTTTAGAGAATGCCACCATACTAGAGATCCATAGGTTAGAATGGGGCGAACGATTGACTCATACAACCATTTAATGATGTATGGTTTGAGGCCCCAGCTTTTACCTATGGAGTTCTTGCAAGAATAGAGTGCGATAAAACCTCTTTTGGCTCGTTCCTCAATATTCCTCTTCCAACTTAATTGTCGGTCAAGGATTGTACCAAGGTATTTGGCCTCTGGTGAGAGGTTTAGAGTGACTCCATCTAGTCTTGGTAGTGTAAATAACGGATATTTACGCTTCTTAGTGAAAAGTACGAGCTCTGTCTTTGCTGAGTTCACGCCTAGCCCGTTTTGACGTGCCCACCGTGATAGAGTGACTAGAGCTCCTTGCATTAGGTCCGAGATTGTTTGCGGGAATTTCCCGGCAATTAGTAGGACGACATCATCAGCGTATGCGACTACTTTCGTCCCTGTTACCTCTAGATCTATAAGTATGTTGTTAATAACCAAAAGCCAGAGTAACGGTGATAGGACGCCCCCTTGTGGCGTGCCCCTAGTGACCGATTTCCTGACAGATGTTTCCCCAATGCTCGAGTTGATGATTCTGCTGCTAAGCATGTTATCAACCCAGTCTATGAGGAGTTGTGGCAAATTAAGTTTTGATAGTGACTCATGAATGGATTCCAACGTGACGTTGTTGAAAGCTCCCTCAATGTCGAGGAAGGCAGCCAATGTGAATAAGGAGCCATTCATGTTCTTCTCTATATACCCTACGACATCATGTTGCGCTGTCTCAACAGATTTGCCTTTCATATAGGCATGTTGAGCAGTGCTGATGGCGGTTTGGGGTATTAGAGATCTGATCTCTGTGTCTATCAGCCTTTCCAAGGTTTTCAATAGGAAGGATGAGAGACTTATCGGTCTATAGTCCTTGGGAAGTGAGTGACTCGGTTTCCCCGCTTTGGGGATGTAAGTGACTGTGACTTCCCTCCATGATTCTGGGATGTAGGATAGACGCAGACAAGCTTTGAAAATCTCACTAAGTACTGGTGATATTACCGCTGAGACACTTTGGAGCATAGCGGGAATAACACCATCTGGTCCTGGAGATTTAAAAGGTTTGAATGTATCTATGGCCCACTTGATTTTGGGTAAACTTACTATTCTGTCAGCCAAGTCCTGGTCCCTAGTTGTATGATCATGATGTACTTGATCGGTTTGCCGATTGCTTGTCGCGTCAATACAGCCGGGAAAATGCGTGTTGGCTAGCAGGTTAAGAGTCTCTAGTCCAGAGTCAGTCCATGTGCCGTCAGTCCGTTTTATACTTCCGATGGATTTAGGGTCCTTCGAAAGGACTTTACGAAATCTGGAGGCTTCGTTGACACTTTCAATCGACTCAGTAAAGCATACCCAAGATGAGCGCTTGGCCTTCTTGATCTCACTGTTGTACTTGTTGAAGGATGCTTTGTAGGCATCCCAGTCCGTACTATGTTTGGTCTTGTTGGCCCTATTGTACAGTCGTCTACTATCCCTCCTTAAATTGGCTAAATGTTTTGACCACCAAACAGGTTGACATTTCTTTCCCGGGTGGGTTAGTGGACAGACTTTTTCATAACACCCAATTAAGGCACTAGTTATCGCATTTACGGAGTTGTCTATATCGAGGGTTGAGATTAAGACCATGTTGTCGAAACGGTGAAGCCAGGGTATAGCCAGTTCCGTAAATTTGTCCCAATTTGCCTTTCTTGGGTTTCTATGAGGTTTTTGATGAATACCCTCCACCAGTATTTTGAAATTTATCTTTCGATGGTCTGAGAATGAGCATTCGAGAGAAACTTTCCAATCTAGTATGAGAGATTCATCCATGTTAGTAAGGGTGAGATCAATGACCTCAGCCCTGTCTTTGACTAGAAATGTTGCATCGTTGCCCCTATTACATATTTTAAGGTTATATTTCAAAATAAAATCAAAAATCGACTCACCTCTGACGTTAGTATTCGTACTGCCCCATTGGAAGTGGTGTGCGTTGGCATCACAACCTATAATTATGTGCCCGTTGTTGACCAGATCGTCGAGCAGCTCCTCTACCTCGTGGCCGGGTGGGTCAGGTCGCTCATACGGTAGGTAGAGAGAAATGAAAAAGAGAACCCTCCCGGATTTGCATTCCATTCTCGCTACCGTGACGTCTCCTCCACTGTAGTTGCTAAGGAAGATAAGATTTAAATTCTTTTTGGCAACAATACACGTCCTTACCTTATCACCATTGGAGACCGCGTAAGTGACATACTGCCCACTCCCTAACCCAGTTACCCTATTATTGTATGTATAGGGTTCCTGGACTAGGGCTATGTCAACTTCAGATCTCGTGAGGGATAGGAGGAGTTCAGCAGCAGCTGCTTTGCAGTGATGCAGATTAATCTGCATGATATTGAGTAGCTGCTGCTTCCTTCCTCCTAATGCGTTAGCCGGAAGCGGATCCACCCGGCGCCGAAGTGCAATTTTCCCCCACGAGCTTGAAGATACTCCTGGCCATCCTTATCCATGGATACTTTGATGACCAGGCCCCCTCCCTCAGTGGTAGAACTGACAAGACGCCAGCTGTCTGTTTTGAGGTTGGGGTTTTGCTTGCCTAGTATTGTCAGGATGCGTGCCGGATCCACAGATGGTGGTGGCACCCATGCTGTCAATACTCTACGGCAGGGGATGTCCTTTAAGGATACAGCCGCCAGATCACATCCTTGCCATAGGTCACGGAAGCCAGATACTGCGGTGACTAGGTAATCCTTAGATTCCTGGTTTTCGCAGCACATGACTTTCGCGCCTCTGTAAAGGGTGGCGCTGCCAAACTGCATCCTTCGTGGGTCACCCTCTCCCGTAAAGACAAGCTCCCTCAGTCGATCTTCGAATAGCAGCCATCGACTATCGCTGATTTTACCTTCCGGTTCAGCCCTGTCAATGATTGCTACTCGTAGATTGTCCGGGTAGATCGTCTGGGAGTACTTCCTCTTTCGTCCTGCTTGGCCTGCCGTTTGTGACTTGACCTCTCCTTTGTGGGCCTTATCAGGCTTGGAGCTTGAAGGGCCTGTTGGGGGTGGTTTGGTCACAAGCGACTTGCTGACAGACGAAGTGGAAGTTGTAGGTAAAGGCCGAGAAGCCGGGGCCTTAGATACCTTCTTGGCCTCAGGGTGTGGTTCCTCCGTAGACCGGCCCCTCTTCAACGCCGAGCGCGAAGGGGTGTCGGCCTCCGTTGGAACTGTCGAGGCTGCAGCTATCACAGGTTCCGGCTTCTTGACCTTCCTGTCCCTGCATTTTGGGGTAGATGACCCAGCAGGTCCAGCATTAGGTATCACCGCGTGGACAACAGCCGGAGTGGCCTTGCTGTCGGTGGTGGACTTGCTGACCTCTGCAGGGTTCTCAACAGTGGGTTGAACTATGGAAGAGTTTGCCCTACTGTTGATGTTAGGTGGTGGGAGAGTTAGGAGTATCTGATTAAGAGAACAACTTGGTAAGTGCGGGTGGTTCTTCTCAAACTTAGCAATTACCTTGAGGTTCATCTTGATCAGAATCCTCTCTCTCTCCGTTACGTGCGCGGGGTCTCGGCCAATAAATTTTTTGCAATAATTTATTGACCTTTTATAACCCCGCCTTGCTTTCGCCTCCTTCGGTTCGACACCATCGTGAGAGGTAGGGTTACTGGTAGATTTCCTGCCAGTACCTACAAGGATGGTATCTTGCCGATCGAGGCTTTTAGCATCGGAGGTTACCGACGATGAACCCTCCTGGATTTGGGACTCCACGCAAGTCTCGTTAGGAGTGTTCTTAGCGGTCTTTTGTGATGACTCACCACTTTGAGACGAGGAAATGACCGTTATGTCAAGTTCCTCATCAGAGAGTGGTGAGTCGTTACTAAAGCCCGAAGGAACACTTTCCTGGCTGAGTCTTAACGTTTTCGTCTTTTCCAGGAGGGCAGACAACTGTTCATTTTGTTGCTGAATACCGTCGTGGATTACGTCACTGTAATTCAGTATTGAGTCGTCCCCTCCCGATTTGGTATTCATGTCCTGTGGCCGGTCCTTGGTCGTTGCTTCCTTGGAAGCAATGGTGTCGTTGGTGGTTGTTGGGGGTTTGTTTTGTTTGTTTATTGTTTTTTTATCTTTCTCCATATGAAAAATCGGACTTGGAGGAAACGAGGTCCACCATGGCATAGCCTCCCTACCATGGCAAGGACTTGGCAACTAAGCCTGTTACTCACTGAGGCGCCCAGGTATCAGTGAGGCAACCGTACGAATACAGTCGGAACCCTGACTGCAAACCTAGGAACACTGATGGGCACGGTTTACATAACACCCCAGCGTTAGGGGGTCTTATTTATCGGTAGACCAACACCGATCACTGGGTATTTTGAGGCGCCAGTTGTTCGCCTCGTCGTAACCAGGGATCATGGGCACTCGGATATTTGTTCCGAGACTCTCCCCCCGGAGACCGCTGAGTTGTCCGCGACTGCTTATTTATTCGCAGCTGCCCAATATATCTATTGGGCGTCCCACTATCCGCAACCTGTGGACGCGTCCGGTAGCATCCAGCTATGCTTCCGATGATCGGCTTCCGATGATCGGCCGGAGGCCATTTGGGTTGATATTGGCCATTTGGTGGTCAATTAACCCGAAATCGGATGAAGATATATATAAGAGCTATATCCAAATCTGAACCGATTTCGATAAAATTTAAAACAGCTATTTCTGTGCACCATCTAATACCTGGTACCAAATACAACGGTTGTGGAGTGCATAGTAGGAATGTGAGGGACTTAAAGATCAAATCGGATGAAAGATATATATGGGAGCTATAGCTATATCTGAACCGATTACAAGAAAATCGAACATTGATATCCAATTTATGGAAAATCATAAATTCCATACTCATCTCAGGTTTCTGGCAAAGAGAAATATATTTAGATATAGCAAGTTGTAAAGAATCGCTATTTTGTTTCGCAAAGTTATGACAGAGACAAGTACTGAAAACATATATATATCATCTGCACAAAAGATATTGTATTATCAAAAATGTTTGTATGTGTGAAATTTGAAAAGTGTTGAATGTTTATTTCGCTTTCTTTGATCGTTTTGTTTTTCAAAATCTTGAACCCTATGTGGACAGGAAGCAAAAGAAATGGTCCGATCTCTACCATCTTTATAATAGATCTTGTGTTGATGGAAATATTGAGATGTACAAAGTCTTGAATGGAATCGGATGTTTACTTTTTATGAGCTTCATATATATTCGACATTTTGAGCTTTGTGGGGGAGGTACCAGAAGAAGGGGATCGATATATTCTATCTTAACACCAGATCTTAGTTTATTAAAACCAGTAAAGAAAGTTTTAAGGTCGGGCGTGGCCGACTTTATGATACCCTAAAATAATAATTAAAAGTTTTTATGGGAGAATTCAATCATACACGCTATGATTACAATTATAATTTAAAGTTCAATGGACTAAATATGCCGAAGCATTTGTATTATTTAAATTCGGACTTGTATTGCCCATTTGGTGCACAATTAATTTGAAATCGGATAAAAATATATATGGGAGCTATATCCAAATCTCAACCAATCTCGATAAAATTTGGCAAAGATATTTCTGAGCTGTTACGGCGTGCATATTACGACTGTGGGTAACAAATATGACAAATCGGATTAACAGTATATATGGGAGCTATAGCTATATCTGAACCGATCTTTACCAAATTTGACATACTAAACTCAATTCGGTTGTAAGTGCCAAATTTCATCCAATTTGGGCAAATATTAGACGTTTGGTGCACAATCAAAGTTAAATCGGACGAAATTATATATGGGAGCTATATCAAAATCTGAACCGATCTCGATAAAATTTAGCAAATGTATTTCTCAGCTGCATTTGATATATTTCCCCAAATATTGTTGTTACAGAGTGCATATTACGGCTGCGGAGGACAAAAATAATAAATCGGATGAACAATATATATGGGAGCTATAGCTATATCCGAACCGATTTCGATGAAATTTGGCATACTTATTTTCAGGTCCAATCTGATCGTACGTGCAAAATTCCATACTATTCGGACTGATATTACACGTTTGATGCACAATAAATGGTAAATCGAACGAATATATATATGGGAGCTATATCTAAATTTTGACCGATTATCTCCAATTTCAATAGGGTTCGTCCTTCGGCCAAACAAAGCGAACTGTACTTTGACAGACGGACGGACAGACGGACATGCATAAATCGACTCAGAATGTGATTCTATGCAGATCATCAAAAGGAACTATGGGTCTATCTCGTTTCCTTCTGCCTGTTACAAACAAATGCACAAAGACATAATACCCTGACCACCTTGTGGTGTGGGGTATAAATATTGGGATGCGTGAAATTTGAAGACAATCGGACTCTTACTTCACATTTTATAAGAGTTGTAATTATTAAAAATTTTGACGTTTGTGTGGGAGGTACTTGATCGAGTGGACTGATATTGTCCATTTTCGCACCTGGACGCAAATATTAGAACGGACATCGCTATAACGAAATGTCCTGAAACGGATTTGATCCAAGGAGACCTAGGGTCTAAAACCGTTATTTCGACCAGGCACGTTTTGACCGTATCAAATGATATATACCCTCTGTAACCATATGGCTGAGGGTATAATCAAATGATATATACCGTCTATGTATCTGTGCTGTTAGGATATTATAACAATGGAGCTAATCGTATTAACCAATTTTAATCGTTAATGCAGCTTATACCCTGCATACCAAAAATAAATGTAAATTCATTTTAGCTCGAAGACAATATTATTAAACAAGTAAGGGCCGACCATTTTATATCCTTCAACACCATAATTTGCGGCAAAGTCCCCAGATCTAAAGCCCTTTTGACTAGAATGAAGATTTTATCTTCGAATTTGGTTAAACCACAAGGTCATGCAAATCTTCGTAATTGTCATTATCTCCGTTATTTTTTCAAAATACTTCAACATCAATGTCATCAATATAAAGGTCAAAGTTGAGCCTTTTGGAGCTAATTTAGGAAATATTTCTAAACCAAATTCTTTCGAATTTATTTAGAAGTTCATGGTATATATTCATTTCAGCCTTAATGCCACAAAAATTTTAGGAACTAAACCGATGTTCATCAGGCTCACAAATGAAGTGAAATATTTGTAAATCAGGGAAGATAAAGGAAATCATAATAATACAATTAAAATACGCTTTTGGTGTTAATAAAAAAATAAGCTTACCATAATACTAGTTTCTCAAGCTTATCCTACAATTACAAAAATAAACTTATAAATATGAGTTCAGTTTGTACAAGAGCAACATTCAGGATTTTATTTCGAGCTTGTATTCTGTATTGTATTTTCTCCTAAAATGAGCAAGGTGTGGTAAATGTATCACCACCATTGGCGGTGATGAGAACATGTGATAACAAAATTTTAGTGAACAAGTTCCCGTATCTCCACCGTGAACACGTGCTGAACCCAGTTTAAATGGGTTGTCGCCGTCACAGCCAGTGCAAGACAAACAACGAGTAAACCTCATCGGACGTTAAGTAAAATTATTAACCTTGGACATCCTTAGAGTACTTATCCAGGTCTCTAAATCCTGAATCCTAGTGGATCACCCTTGAGTAGTTATTAAGGTTTTTCGCATAGGTAGCTTAGTAGTTCCTGCTTGAATACTTATTAAAGGTCAGTTTCCACATTGTGTTCGAGTCTTGTGTTAAGTAATTTTTTTTTTATTTTACAATTAACATTTTTGTAGCAGACATGTAAACGCGTCCGACAATTTTTAAACTTAAACGAAATGTTAAACTATATAAAATATATACTGTACAATCCAAGATAATGTACATAATGTTATAATAATATACACATTATATTTACATAACTCTTTTAATATTAATATATTTTATACATTATTAAGGGTTTCCATTTAGACAACAAAATGTGTGAAACGCCTTAAAGTATGTTATAAAAATGCTCCACATAAATGTAGAAAAAGTAACTTTACGTATGATTCTATGTGTATGTGTATCTTAGCCTTAAGGTCTCTCGCAGGCGTATCCTTACATATGCTTGTAGAATGGTCTCACGCAGTACTTATTCGAATTCGAGTCGAAGAACCGTTGCTTACACTGGTTTGAATTTCCTAAAAGTATGAGTGATTTCATAAAATCCATAAATTTCATATCAGAGTTTTCATAATTTCTTGTGTCAATCGAACACTAATTCGTTCGATCGAATTAGATTGACACAACTTTACTGCAGACTAGTGGGGTAAGTTGTATAAGCACGTTTTAAATTCATGCTCTTTCTTTTTCTGTCTCAATACAAATACATATCTGTACGAAATTGGACCCATATGATCTACTCTAGCCTATGGGAAAAACCTGTCGTTACAGCTAATGTCGATTGGCCGACTCGGACCTGCTATTTGACACCGTTGGGGTGTCGTCAACGATAAGTTTTACCCCGATAAGCCAGCGACAATTGACTACTGCTATGGCGTGGAATGACTAGAGTAGAATGCCAGTTGCACGAAATTAATTTTAATTATTGACCGGAAGGTTTGTACTTTCAAATTAAAACGAATCTTGGGAAGTAGCAGTTTTTATAGCATTTTCAAAAAAAAAAAAAAAAAAAAAAAAAATATTTGTCAGAATCTGTTTGATTAGATATTTTTCGTGTGTGTCACCTCACTTAACAAACATAGGGTGAACAGATTGTCGCCAAAATTGTACAAGTGAGAAGAGGAACCAACCACTCTGTGTTGTGATCAGTTCCAAATCTGACTCCTGATAAATAAAACACAACCGATCGTTTGGGTTGCTGATTTAAATCTGATTTTATTTTAAAAATATTGTTCTTAACTGTTACAAAAACTAATCTATCTTAACCTACTCGCAGCCACACAATTGTTCTTATCTTATTTTTATACCCTCCACCATACTATGGAGGGTATATTAATTTTGTCATTTCGTTTGTAACTCCTCGAAATACTCATGTCAGACCCAACAAAGTATATATATTCTTGATCAGCGTAAAATTCTAAGACGATTTAGCCATGTCCGTCTGTCTGTGTGTCTGTCTGTTGTAATCACGCTATCTTTCGAACAAACTGAGACAGAAGGCTACAATTTTGCACATATATATATTTTGCCAGTAGGCAGGTTAAGTTCGTAAATGGACCATGTAGGTCCAAGTTATCATATAGCCCCCATATAACGGTACCTCCCGATATTCGGTATTTGGATGATTTTAGCGACATTATTTAACGGAATCGTTCCAAATTTGGTATTTGAAGTTCGTAATAGATACTGCAGCATAAAACAGAAAATGAGTCTTCGTATAGCCCGCATATACCTTACCCCCGATATGCGGTATTTTGATGATTTTAGCGGCATTATTAATCGGAATTGTTCATTTGAAGTTCGCAATGTATTCTACACCCTAAGACAGAAATTTGTCTGTGCAGGTCCACGTCTTCGTATAGCCCCCATATAACGGTACCTCCCTATATTCGGTATTTTGGTGATTTTAGCGTCTTTATTCACCATTTTTTTTTAAGTTACGCATCTAGAGTTCGTAATGGAAACTCCAGTCTGTGACCGAAAATTATTTATGCAGGTCCAGGTCTTCGTATAGGCCCCATTTACCAGTACCTCCCTATATTCGGTATTTTGACGAGTTTAGGTACAATACTCTTCGAAGTTGTTTGTGTCGTATTTGAAGTTCGTAATGGATGCTACAGAATATGACAAAAATTGTCTACGTTTATTTCAAGTTCCGAATTTGAATTTAGTAATGACTCATGACAAATAATGCCTGTGTGGGTCCACGTCGTATAGGCACCAATATAACGGCAATATTCGGTATTTTTATTATTTTTACCAAAGTATTTTACCAAAGTTTTTTTCAGGATTTTATTTCCAAATTAGTTCCAAATGGTGGAGGGTATTCAAAGTTCGGCCCGGCCGAACTTACTGCTTTTTAACTTGTTAATTGTTAGATTTTCCCAGCGCCTCAACCACACACAAAAGGATGTACAAAGCATTCTGTACAAAAAGTCATAAACTTCTTTCTTCTTTGAATTCGGTTTGTATGGGAGTTATATCTTAAGTTGTGCCGATTATCACCAATTTAATTATTCATTCATGAATTGTACAAAATTTTACAAAAATACAAATACATATTTTACAAATATTTTAAACCATTCAATTCAATAACAATTTTAATCTGGTGGATCCAGTTAAAGTTCAAAACTTTGAATCGAAAGACCCAAAGCTATTCACAGTGGACTAAGGCAAACAAACGAATAAATAACCAAAATATTTAAAAATCAAATTAAATTCCTTTTTTAGAGTATTTCATCTTTGTCTTATTTGCAAAGTTTATTCACTCCGTAATTCTCTTCCTATTTTGTGATTTATGCCAGAATCTTTTGAATTAAACTCCTCATCTTTATTTAATTGCATAATTCACTTAACTTCCTGCAACATAAAGCCCACTCTCTGTCTACTTAAAAAGTAAATATAAAACCCCAATAATAATTCAACTGTGGACAAGAGTGCCATCGACGGCCAGAGCAGGAGCCGGCATCTAGGCTCGGCTAAATTCTGCTGCCGGTTTGTTAGGCAATTTGCAAATTTGTTAAAGTCCAATAACATTTTACCACAATATTATGTTTGTATGCTAATTGAACATGTCCTTCGTCTATTGAGTCCCATTCAAGTGAATTTCTTCTTCTTTTATTTCTTGCCATTGCTGTGATAGTCGATTTTGTTGTTGTCGTCGTAGCTCTTGTGGACTTTTTCCCCTCTTTATGAGCCACAAACAGTTTTGGTAAATTGCCTTCAGTGCACAATTTCCTCTTCCATCATTTCGTTGTTGGAGTGTAAAGGACATACGACAGCATAAGTAGCAGTAGCAGCAGAAACGGCAACGGCATCGGCAGTGTCGCTTCTGTGTGGCAGTAGCAGCCGGGGGCCGCAGGAAGTGTAGCATGAATGGAATGGAAGGACGAAAATGTTACTTGCACGATACTCCGCAATAATTCTGTCATTATGTTTAATTATTTTGTTCCTGAGTAATTCGTCATGGTACTTGTGAAGTACGAGCACTTGTACTCCATCACTTCAACTCCGACCAATGTTTGGGGGGACGCCAGCAAGAAATGAACAGCAAACAACTCTGCCGCAACAAAATATGAAATTAAACTAGTGCAGCAAATTGAATTAAAATGAACCGGATCGAATGGAAGCAATGAGTGTGTTGGAGAAAATTAATAACAATTGGAAAAGTGAACAAATTTATTAAATCAAAAATTGTGGGAAAGCTATTTCCATTTCTAGAGGTAATCTGTATTAATGAAAGAGTAATGTGAATGACTGACTGACTGGCTTAACGATTCAGCAACGCCCAGACAAAACGGCTGAAGCTAGAATCTTGAAATCTTGATGGTCACTCTTTGTTCGAAGAGGTCAGATAAGGCTGGGTTTTTTGTAAATTTTTTGAAACTCGTACTAGAACGGTACGAAAAGTATTAAAAGGTAACAAATATGGTACCCTTTGCATTTGAGGAAGCAGTAGAGCTAGAACTCTTTATAACTCATTGATAGATAGATACCGAAGAGTTTTTGGAAATTTGGCACTATAAGTGTACGAAAAGTACTAAAATTTGCTACATTTGGTACTCTTTCGAATAATGTGTGTTAAAGTTCGAATTTTCAAAATGTACCTTTGGTATATCTGTCCAGCACCCCATCAGTGACTCTTATTCTAAATTTTAGAATTATAGCTCATTCTGTTTGTCAAATGCAAAATATTCAATTTTTGAAAATTTTAGTACTATAAGTACCTTTTTAGTACGAATTTCCAAAAACCCAGCCTTGGCACACGCCTGCGCACTAAGACTGGCCTTCGTGAAAAATTTCAAGATTTTAGCTTTAGCCGTTCTGTATGGGCGTTGATTCTAGATTAGTCAATCAGTTAATTCACAATTCTTTTATATATTGACTAGCAAATGCCCGCTACTGCGTATGCGGATTTATATTAAATGAATTTATGTGTAATTCTAAAACAAAAAGTTATCTCACCCCGACCCACCAACATCGACCCACATGCACAATTTCCAGATTCTAGCTTCAGTTATTTTGCTGGGGTGTCGGTGAATCAGCCAGTCATTCATTTTTTACTATTTTCTATTCGTTAACGGAAAAATTAATTTCCAAAACCCAACATTTTCCAAACATTTCTGACGCAAAGATTCGGATATCTAACTCTATTCCTACAATCAATACTAAATTTTGTACCAATTGTTACCTATTGTACTATTGTAGTACTTTTTCAAAAATAATTACAAATTTCAAGACTTCAGCTTAAATCCAAGTTGTACAAATTTAGTGCCATTTAATGCACATAAGTACGAATTTCCAAAACTTCCTACATAGCCCAATCCTACACTCACCTAAATGCAAGTTGTACCAAATTTAGTACATTTTAGTACATATAAGTGCAAATTTCATAAACTACCTACATATCTCAATCCTACACTCTGACAGTAATCTTATTTCCAATTTTTAAGAATACCAGCTCTATTGGTTCACCAAAATCCAAATTGTACCAAATTTAGTACCATTTAGTGTACTTAAGTACAAATTTTCATAACTACCTACATCATACAGCCCGGTTCACCCAAAATTTAAATTGTACCAAATTTAGTACCATAAATACGAATTTTCGAAACTACCTACATACATCAGTCCTTAAATGCAATGGTAATCTTATTTCCCAATATCAGAATTCCAGCTCTATCGGTTCACCCAAATCGAAATTGTAACAAATTTATTACAATTTAGTACTTTTCGTGTACACAAAGTAAACATTTCGGAAACTTCCTCCATATCCCAATCTTACACTCCGCCAGTAATATAAATTTCAAATTTGAGTTTCCAGCTCCCGCCGTTCCTCCAAAATCAAATTGTACTAAATTTAGTACTGCTTAGTATTTTTCGTTTACATGAGTACACACTTCCGAAATTACCTCTTTACATCGACTCGACTTTTCGACCCTGATACCGATTTCAAATTTCAATGTTTTAGCTCAATGTTCAAAAATTAGCCTAATTTGTCTATGATATTAGTGTTTCAGATTTGGCGGTGGTTTGGAAGTGCTTCCAAGTATATGCAACAAAATTTACTAAATGGAGTAATGGATGAAGGAATAGAGATGAAATCCTGAAATTTGGTATATATGACACTGTCGGTGTCTGTGGTAAAGATTTGGATCTTAACCTTAATAGTATCTTTTGCTAGTTTGGGATATAAAACAATGCCGTAAAATTGTGGCTAAAATAATCAAATCACCGAATATCGAGAGTAACCACTAAATATCGATTTTTTCCAATTCGTTCAAAAAAAGAAAGACGCGCGGATAGCGGTAAATCGACAAATAATTTTACGATTTTTGGTGGATATGGATGCATGTTTCGAGGAGTAACAAGCGGAAATGTAATATATTTAATTATATATATTTAAGGGACATTAAAATAACGCTAACAAAAATACATAATAAAATAGCTGATACACTTCGACAAAACCCGGTTCTACGGGATAACTAACAGAACCGGTTTTTGTCGAAGCCAACCTTTAAACCCAATCTGTAATATTGCAAAAGTCATAGTTATTGGCAAATGGTTGCATGGAGAATGAAGAATCACTTTGACCCCTTAAGGGCTAGTTGGCTAACGGCCAACCGAACGACTAACCAACCATTCAACCATCCATCCATCGCCGCTCCATTCGCTTGTTTGTTCGGCACGTGAATGACACTGTGTGCGAGAGTGCTGAATCAATAAAAGCAAGCGAGTGAGCAAAAATAAAAAGAATCGTACCAAGATTCATAGCGTGAGACTTTGACTTCCAACCACTGTTGCTGTTGTTGTTGTTGCTGTTGCCATTGCCATTGCCGTTGCCCAAGGAGCGATAGTCATTTTTTTGCTTCTTTTCTGCTCAACTCTGGTTTGTTTTATTTACTTTGATGCGTAACATGTCCACAGTTGTAGCAGAACACAGGGACACAGATATGACAAAGTTTTATGACAGTTTCTCGGTACCGCTTAAGCCAAACATGGCCAATACCCAGAAGACTGGTCTTTTGTTTGAATGCGAAAGTGACATTATTATGTAATACAGATTGTTGTACATTCGAACATGATGTTTTGAATACGGTCTACGGGGAGCGTCTGACATGGCTGTCGTAGATAGCTGCCAGTCCAGTGGAAGCATATCAGCATCGTTTCTGATCCTTGACCTGTCATGGTTTTTATTTCCTAATAATAATTAATGAGTCTGACGGAAATCAGAAGCTAACACCCTTAAGGGTGGAATGATGTGGTCAAGTGCACTTTTTTGTTTGCGAGGGTAAAAGAGGAGCTTTGAAGATTATTAAAATTGAAGACATTTAAAGTGATTACAAGTCTTAGGGATAGCGATACTTAAGTCATATCGGTATAAGAACAATTCAGAACATCAATAAAATTCTTCAAAGTACTTCTCCAATTTAAGATTTCAACATATTATTCGTGAGATTAACAGTCTGTTTCTTTTGTAACATATTTTTTCCATTCGTTCCTAAATGTTGTCGACTAAAAGAATATTTTGTCTTTGGAGCAAATCTTTTTTTGCGTCTGTGACATACACACGTATGATTTTACTTCCCATTGTACTTTTGGGTTGATGCAACAAGCAAATACGAAAGAGTACGTCCGAAAAAATGATGGGAAGAGACCTATTGTTTTGAAAAAAAAATTAACTCTTTGCTGAAGAATCACGCATTATTGTGTATCATGGGTAGTTTAAATATGAATTGTTTCGAATCTAATTTTCTAACTAAAATAATCCTCTTCCTATCTCGCCAATCTGAATCGATATCGCTATGTTTGTCCGTCCGTCTGCCCATGTTAACTTTTAATCACGCTACAGGTCTCAATTATGGCCCGATCCTCACGAAATTAAAAATGAAAGTAGGGTTATGGTCATAATAAGGTTTTAAATGGATCAAAAAAGAAAAAATCCTTATTTTGCTACCGATGCAGTCAATTTGAACGGTCATCGGGCAATATTTAGCGGGTAAAATAAACTATAACTTTTATGTCAAAAAATACGAAAATTTCCACTGAACCGCCAATGTATTTAATCCCGGCCAAATCACAAATACATAAAAGACCATTACAGTGATGCTGATAGCCGAGATATGGAATATAGAGCAAAATAGGTACAATATACAGGGTGAGAAAAAAAAACTGCAAAAAAATCAAACGCCATAATAATTAATTCTTTTTTTAAATTTTATTGAATGAAAACAAAAATGTCGGAAATAGCATCAAATTTTAGAATAAATTTAGATTTGTTCGAATTGGTCATCTTTGGCACAAATTATGGCCTTCCAACGGCCAATGAAACCGTCACACGCTGCCCGAATGTTTCTCTGCGGTATTTTGGCCCATTACCGGCGAAACGCTTGCTTGAGGTGATCGACACTTTGCTATTTTTTAGTGCCAACCTTGCTTTCCAAAATACTCCAGACATTAGTCCAACGGATTGGTATCTGGAGATTTTGGTGGTCATTGTGCGCTGGAAATGAAGCGAGGAACATCATGTTATAACCATTCTTGGGTGGTGCGTGCTGAGTGCGATGGTGCTGAGTCCTGTTGGAATGTTCAAAGTCTGCGGCCAAAATGTTTGCGTGTCTTTGGCAAGTAAACACGATCATTTTGTTTGTTTACCACCTTCGGCCAAGCGAAGCTACTCTTTGGCTCTTTTGAGTCTATTTTCTTTCTGTTGCGTTGTAAGTTTTTGCACTTTTTGGAATTCCAATTTCAACGGCCACTGCGACGCGGTTTTCGATCAAGTCGCTTTTTTACTTTCGAACTATTTCTGCTGATGTTGCTGTTTTGTTTTCGGAATTTTGAAAACTCGGCGTAATTCGGTAACGTTCATATAAGTACATGTGCATAACTTGTGTGGTGAAAAACGTCGAATTTTAAGTAATATTGTTTTGCGATTTGTAGCGGACCGCATTTAAATAACATTGCAAGGTTAGTAATAGGTAAGGTAAATTTTGCTTCTCGCTCCTATCCATATGACTCATTGCTCTGATAATAGTAAATATCTTCGGATCCTTTCGCGTAGATTCTGGAATGTAATCCAAAGATATTCCTTTGTATAATGACAAAACCATACAAAGACCTTAGTAAAGTGTTGCCTAAGAACCCAAAACTCCTCCTCAAATTCTACTTTTCTACAAACCAAACTGGCTATTGGACAATCAAAGTATAAGGAAATTATATGTCTACTAAGAACTTTAAGAATGTACAGTTGTCGGTTTTACCTCATTGTCGCCATTTGAATCATGTGGTGCAGATCTTCACTCCGTAACTAGTTATATTGCTTGTGTGATTGAGACACAAAAAAGTAACTAACATATTTTCATTGTTCAATTTTATATAAAAATCGGATATTAAACTTTTTATAATCTTTAAGACTCGAAAAAGTCCAAAAATGTTAGGTCAAGCTTTTTCGTGTACTGCTAATTTTAATTGGAACAAATTTCACATTCCCAGTTAGAAAACTCCTTCCATACATACAATTCTACATACAAACACATGTATGGTCTTCGCCATTGTTTCCGTAACTATTCGTCGGTCTATCTGCTTGAACCTTTGTGACGTTGGTTTGCATAGAACTTAAGGTGAACTCCTTAGTAATTTTCGAAATAGCAGTTCGTTTATTTAATTGCTTCAGTGTTGTTGAAAGCTTGACATGCAGCAATCAGTCATGTTTCGTGATTATTAAAACGGCCCGCTTCGTATGTCCTGGCTCGTCTTTGTGTTCACGTCCTTTTGCGACTGTTCCTTGGGTTGCTCTTTTTGTGCGTTTAGAAAATGTTAAACATCTACAGAGTCGTTGCTTAATTGTTAACTGAATTAATTGTCCGAATGGCCGTAACATGTTTGTGACAGAGGCATGTTTTTCATTCGACTCCGAGCTATGAAGAGAAAATTGTTAATTTTTTGTGAAGAATTTTCATTTCTTTTTTTCCTACAAATCTGCCAACATGTGACCGATATAAATCAAGCTTTAGGATATGGGCAGCGGTCAAAACGCGCAATTATGTAATTAAGCAGTTGATGTGCATTTAAAATGCTTGACACCTACAATGCAAACGATAGGCGCCGCGCCGCACCGCACCGCTCACTTACAGCCATCCAGCCAGCCAGCCAAGAAATGTGTCGCGTTAAATTGTTCCATAAATTATGTAAATAATCATTTAAATGAAGCCTTACAGTTATAATTAATTGCTTCGCACTTCATTTACAGTGTCTGACAAAATATAATTTTCTGTATGATTTGATTTATTGTCATTGTGTTGTGTTGGTGTACATATTATTAAAATACGCATTTCAAAATTTACAATTGTTGTTGTCTGGTTTAATGCAATGTCTGTTGTGAATTGCAGTTCAATGGCCGAATAAAATAAATAAATTCAACAAATTTTGAAAACTTGTTTTAATTGTGGGATTGCAATTCATTTATTTTTGTATACACCACTCAGCACTTGTTAAATGTAAATTATTTAATTTTAGCATAAAATGGGAATATATTTGAAATATAAATTTATGATCGACACTGTGTATTGAAACTTAATGTGTACAAAGTTAAATCTTCTTACATTAGAACTACATTCTATGAGTTTATTAGAAATTCGTTTAGTTGTTCATTAGAGTGGCTTCTAAATATTAAATTCATGAAATATTTTATGATGTTCCAGTATTTAAAATTTGTAATAGGGTAAGTGTACCAGTAGTCGGCACTTTTAGGATTGTCGATTTTTCAACATTCTGAGTGAAATCTTTAATTGCAGAAAAATAAAGTTGTTCAGATTCCAAATTTTGTTTACTTTTCGAAATAGTAAACAAAAATTGAATTTGTTTTTATTAGATTGGCAAAATTGCAATTTTACTAAAATAGTAGTTTTTTGCCAGTAGTCGGCACCATATGATATTTCAGTAAAACATATAATTTTGTATATTTTTTTTATTTCAAATAGTATAAAACAATGCTATATTACTAATTCACAGTTTAATCCAGAATTTGAAATTAATTTCTGTTTTAAATAGTGTTTGATTTAATTATCATTCTAAACCAAATGTAGGTAGAAAATCAAGAATAGTATGGTTACCTTCAGTAACGTATGGATTTTCAATTAATATAAAAATGAGATTAAATAAAAAAGAAAAAATTACCTTTCTTATATTTGGAATTTATGAATTCCTTTAGATAGGCAACATTTTTTTCAAAAATGCCGCCGCTATCTATAGCTTCAAATAGCTGATTTAAAAAAACCTACTTAATTTTAAAAAGTTGGTTAAAAAGCACAAATAAAAGCAACTGCCGGCTCAAAACTATTTTTTTATTTGAGTAGTTTTTGGATTATGTTTTAATATTTTTCTCAAGTTTTGGTGAAATTGGTCAAAAATGATATTTTTCTAGTAATCGGCACCCCCTGCCGACTATTGGCAAATCTCTTTTTTTCTGTTCCTAATGTTGGCATTAAATAATATAACAGGAAAATGCTTGATTTGTATTATATTTGTATTATTTAGACTGTTATTTACTATTGTAAAATATTTCTGATTCCAAAAGTATTAAATTTAATTTACTTAAATCGATTATTAAGTTGTCGCCACCACTAAATTGTTCTTTACAAACAAGTACTATCGCACGCGTTGGAAGACACTCACTGACAAAAACCGTTATTCTCTCGTAATAAATGATCGGAGCTCAATGTTTTTTACAAAAAGAGAAAACTGTTGACTTTTTTTTGCAATTATTTCATTATTTGGTCAATTCTATTCTTAGTTATTTAAGTTTAAATTTCAAAACTGCCGACTTCTGGGACATGCCGAACTTAGGCGCACTTGCCCTGTAAAACCAGTAAAGAAAACCCAAGGTCGGGCTGGGCCGACTTTATGATACCCTACACCACTTTGCATATATAGTATGGCTACTTATAACGTTTTTATGGGGTATTTATGAAAATTAAATCATACAGTTATAATTTAAAGCCGAAAGGAACTAATATATGACAGGCTGCTATCGTATTCTACTAAATTTGACGGAGGCGGAGGAGTTGTATCTGAACCGATATTCATCAAAATCAATTCTATTTGAGCTCATATTAAAATTTTTAGGCACAATGAACATGAAATCGGATGAACATAAATATGGGAGCTATATCCAAATCGCAACCAATTTCTATCAAAATTTCTATGCTGTGTCTGATAGTTGGCACCAAATATCTTTGTTGTGGAAAGTTTTTTACAGGTGTGAGAGAGTAAAATACAAAATGGGATGAAAAATTTATATGGGATCTATAGCTATATCTTAACCGATTTTTACAAAATTTGATACACTTTCTTCCAGGATAAATTCGACATGTGCCAAAACGCATTCATTTCGGGCTTATAAAAACCATTTTGGCTATGAGAGCTATATCCTAATTTGAACCGATTTCGATAAAATTTGACAAAAGTATTTTTGAGATGTATTGTGAGTGAATATTACTGCTTTGGAGGAGAAATTTAGCAAATCAAATGAAGAATATATGTGGGAGCTATAGCTATATCTGAACCGATTTCCAAATTTGACACACTTATTAATAGGCCCAATTTGATTATATGTGTGAACAGACGGACGGATATGCATAAATTGAATCAGAATGTAATTCTATGCAGATTATAAAAAGGAAATATGTAGCTAAATACTTCCTTCTCTATGACTCAAACAAGTCACAAATACATTATACCATGACTACAGTGTGGTGTAAGGTATAAAGAAGAAAAACTGTGAAATTGGATAAGGCCGAACTTTTAATAGCCCCCACCATTCGAAAAGATCTAGTAGTCGAGTGGTATATATTTCCACTTCATTTTTGGGTAGTGAATTCGGTTGGTAAAAAGTCTTAAAATGCTGTAAAGTCGGTGGTATGGGATTCTAGAAAAAGTTGTTGTTGATGTGTCAAATACCAAAAAAAAGTTCTGCTAAAAATGTGGCTAGAATTAGCAAAATACCAAATATTCGGAGGTACCGCTTTATGAGTGACAAAAGAAATATTGAGAGTTGAATTATAAAATCTATGAACCGAATTATAAAAAAAGTTCCGTTCAAAAATGTGGTTTAAATGCCTAAAATATCGAATATCGGAAGGTAGATTTATATGGGGGGTTATAACAAAATAGGAACCTGTCTAGATAATGTTCTGCCACAGGAGGTAGAACCCGTCACACACTCTGAGTGCCAAATTTTGAACATGTGATATAATTCTGCAAAATACCAATAATCGGGAACTACTATTATATGGAGGCTATACGAAAACATTGTTCATTGATCTGCCTACTGACAAAATACACATGTGTGCAAAATTTTCGCCTTCTATCTCAACTCGTTCGTAATTACAACATACAGACAGACGAATATCACTAAATCGGCGTAGAATTTCACGCTGATCAGGAATATATATATACTTTGTTAGGTCTAACATCAGTATTTCGAGGAGTTTTAAACGGAATGACAAAGTTAATATACCCTCCATAGTATGGTATTATAAAAATGTGATTTCGTGAAAGAGTGAAAGATTTCCTCAGATTTACAGAAAGACAGAAGGACATGAAAACATCGACATAGAATTCTGATCAAGAATATATATACTAAAATACATATTTCGAAGAGTTATTAACGGAATGAAAAGTTTTCCATATGGAGGGTATATAAAGGAAGTGGTGGATATAAAATTAGGGTTTGGGAAATAAAAATCTGAAATTGTTAAGCCTGAGGATAGCTGTTACAGTGTTATAGTATTAGTTTAGTCGGGAGTCATGCTGAAAATATTTGATTATTTGACTTTTTATTTCGCGCCTATTTCACAACCTGCTCGAAGTGCCTAAACCTGGGCAGAAATTGACAATTGTTTTTACCGTTCTTTTTTCTATACCGAGCTTTCGAATTTCAATAAATCAGGAGGTACTATTATATTGAGGCTTACGTGCAGAAATATAGTTCATTTGGATATTAACATTTCGGCCGAATATGATATGGAATAATGTGGAATCTACCCTGATTTCAACAGACTGGCGGACGTCGATAAACGGACTTAGATTCTCTAGTTAAAAGTAACAGTTTCGTACTTTCAGATCTCAAATAATATTTCTGAGGTATTACGAAAGGCAAAATGAAAACTTTACATTTTTAATGGAGAAGCGACGAACAGGGAATTAAGAAAATCGCTAAACAAGGGAGTAAGCTGAGGCTGTAGTCGTGCGGGGCCGACCATGTGATACCCTACAACACTACAATATGGTAGAAGTCCCCTTATGTCCAAATCCATTTCGGAAGATTTCGCTTTGGAAATTATGTCACAGAGCACAGATATTACCTTCAGTTTTTTGACCGGGGACATTTGCCAATATTTACGCACTCCATCGTGCTGTAATCTACTGGTCATCCAAAATGCTAGACTTTTTTCCTATCCTTAACTCTCATGCAAAATTCCGTGTCAATTGGTTTTAATTGTGTGATCAGGGAAATTTTTCTGTTTTTAGTTCGTTTGAACCCCTTAATATTTTGCGATCATCACCAAATGCAAGTAGCCCCTCTGTATCTCCAAACTTAGACTCATCTATATGATTTGCTTGTGTACGATATTTGACTATATTCGTCAACAAAATCAGCATAAAAAGTCAGTAGTTTGCCATTTGTATATTTTGGATTATTTTCAGCGTTTCGGTAGAATGGAAATGTTGGTAGTTTTTCACACAAAAGTAATATTCCATTCTACTCGCTGTCCTAAACTCTAACTTCATGCGAGATTTTGTGTCCTTTGGTTTCTATTTCTGACCTTTATAACGGCTGCAAAATCCGGAACATTTTTAGTTGTTGGCCAATTTCGAACCCTAAATATATTGCGGATATCTTTAAAAACAATAGGCCTAGCCCTTCTGAGCCTAACACTACCCTTATGAAAATTTTCGTGAGGATCGGACGATAATTGCAGTTTGCATATAATAACCCCAACCTGTGTTGTAAGGTGTAAAAATATTACGAAATGAACACTTCAATATTGTAAGTTAAATTGAAAAAATCGAATGAGATAAAAAATATGAAAACAAGTAAAAAGCAAAGCGGCCGGGCCGAACTTTTAATACCCTCCACCATTCCGAAGGAATTTGAACAATTTCAATAAAATTCAGATAACTACCAATTAAATGAAAACCGTTACATGGGGACTATACGAAGACGTGGACCTGCATACGATTTTTTTTGTCATAGGCTGTAGTGCCCATTACGAAATTTGTTACAATTACGACGAATAATGTCGCAAAAAATCATGAAAATACGGAGTATCGGGTGGTATCGTCATATGGAGGCTATACGAAGATGTGGACCTACATATACAATTTTTTGCCATAGGTTGTAGTACCCATTAGGATCTTCCAGTACGAAATTGGAAACGATTCCGGTGAATAATTTTGGTTAAAACATCAAAATACCGAATATCGGGAGGTACCGCTATATGGGGGCTATACGAAGACTTGGACCTGCATACATAAATTTTTGTCATAGGCTGTAGTACCCATTAGGATCTTCCAGTAAATAATGTTGCTGAAATCATCAAAATACCGAATGTCCGGAGGTACAGTTATATGGGGCCTATACGAAAACGTGGACCGACATGGCCCATTAACGAACTTAACCTGCCTACTGGTAAACAATGCATGTATGCAATATTTTAGCCTTCTTTCTCAATTCGTTCGAAAGATAGCGTGACAGACAGACGGATATCGCTAGATAGTAGGGTAGGGTCTTTGTAGGATCTATTTTAAATATTTCGAGGAGTTCCACACGGAATGACAAAGTTAATATACCCTCTATAGAATGGTGGAGGGTCACAAAATACTATAAAATCTATATTAACTATATTCCTATATTCTTTTGTATACATACATTGTATATATTTCGCTTTATATATCTGATATATTTACTATCGGCATCTACGTAACGGTCAGAATTGACTTTCTAGTCTATTTGTGATTTCGCCGGGATTAAAAATATTCGTGGTTTAATGAAAATTTGACTTTTATTTAACACAAATATTGTGGTCTATTTCTCCCGCTAAATATTACCCGATAACCATCCAAATTGGAAGGTTTCTGCCCAGCCCTAAGCTCTAGTCCCATGCTGACTTCTGCGTCGATTGGTCCATAATTGCGACCTGTAGAGCAACTACAAAATCGGGGAATTTTTTAGTTTTTGGTCCATTTCAACTCCTATATTATGCGATAATCCCCAAAAGCAATATGATTCTATTCTGTCCATAACCCCCACCCATGACAAAATTTCGTGAGGATCGGGCCATAATTGCGACATGTAGAGTGATTACAAATTAACATGGACAGACGGACGGACATACATAGCTAGATCGACTCAGCTCGGCGAGATAGGAAGATCCATATATACTTTCCTATGTGGGAAACCAATACTTCGAGGTGTTATATAATTTTTGGACCAATCAAACTTATAATACCCCCAACACGCAGTGTTGTAGGTATAAAATATCTTGATTTTGAACATTACGTAGAAACGTAATCCTTAATCAAAATGTGACCATTCTAATACAAATGCATTTTTCAAGCAACAGCACTTTCAACCCATAGTATCATTCATATGCATGTGTGTGTGTTTTTTAATCCATGAAATAACGCTGCTCATTATGTATTTTACCTCAACATTGCATTCATTTATTATACCAAATTTGTTTTTTTTTTTCGTTTTCTTTTCAAAATCTTAAGAATATTTCTTGCCCTGCAGAGATACAGCCAACCTTCGTGGCAATTTATTTTTCTCCGTTTGTTAGTCTGCTATTTAACCCGAAATACAATTTATTACACTTGTACAAGGAATTATACAATTGAAGCTCAGCCCCAACGAGATGGGGGAGGGTGAGGGCGAGGGGAACGACGCGTTCTAAATTACAATTATGGCAACTACAAATGAAATTAATTACTTGCTGTATATTTAGTTACACATACGTACGTACTTACGAACACATACTCACATTCTGCCACATGTAATCTAGTTTGCTAATAAATGATATTATGTAAAACATTTATAACTAAATGAATATTCCTACGAATGACTTTTGAGAATATAATTGCTACAACGTCATGTTTAATTTTTCATATCTGTATGTATGTACCTGCTATAAATGTAACCTGTCACATCAAATATTTTCTATATTAAATTTTGAAGTGCTTTAAATGTGCATGTGGATGTGGGCAATAAATTCAGAATCAATTCTTGTACTTTCCAAGGGATAAAGGAATAATAAGATGCAATTAAAATTGAGATTCTAATCATGGGAAGCAAAAACTCTACCTTATCTGAAATATGAAAAAATTAAATAAAATAAAAAGGTATTCCGATTTTAAATATCGGCACATCGAATTCACTGTAATTAGGCATGTTTGATTATCATATGAAAATGATTATGTCATTATTGGAAAGGCCTGATTGAGTCTAAGGCTGCAAATACATAAAAAGCTTGAAGTCATGGCTAGGCATATTAATGCCAAATCATAATGAAAAACGACGGCAGGATTTTAGTGCGGCTCTGTAATTCCTTTGTGAAATGTCACAAAATAGGCCCTGCCATGACTTCAAGCTTCTTGTGTACTTAGCCCTTAAGTAATTTGGTTTCAAATATTTTCATTTTTCTAATTTGATGTTTTTCAGCTTACTGACCTCTGTTATTATACCCTCCACATTGAAAAGGAGGGTATATTAACTTTGTAATTCCGTTTGTAATATCCCTAAATACCCATGAAGTATATATATTCATAATCAGCATAAAATTCTAAATCAATCTAACAATGCCCGTCTGTCTGTCTGTCCGTCTGTCTATCGGTCTGTCCGTCTGTCTGCCTGTTGAAATCACGATACAGACCACATTATTTGACTTAGAGCGTCAAAATATACCTGAACAATTTGTATTGTATCTAGGATGGTATTGAAAATGAGATATATCGGTCCACGTTTTGGTATAGTCCCCATATAACGGCACCTACCGATATTCGGTATTTTGATTTTTTTTTTCACGGATTTGTCAAAAATTGGTATTTGTTGGTCATAATGGGTTCCAGCTCCGGTGGCGAAACCTTGTATGTATAGGTAACGTATAACTCCCACGTTATGGTATAACTCCCATATAACGGTACCTTCCGATATTTGGTATTTTAATGTTTTTTTTCACATTTTTTAGGGATTTGTCTAAAAATTGGTATTTGTTGGTCATAATGGGTTCCAGCTCCGGTGGCGAAACATTGTATGTATAGGTCCCCGTTAGGGTATAACTCCCATATATCGGTACCCTCCAGATATTCGGTATTTGACGATTTTCGCCACATTTCTTCGCGGATTTGTCTAAAAATTGGTATTGTGGACCCTAATGGGTTCTAGTTCCTTTGGCGAAATATTGTATGTATATGTCCACGTTTTTGTATAGCCCCATATAGCGGTATTTCCGATATTCGGTATTTGATGATTTTTGCCACATTTTCCAATAAATATGTCTAAAAATTGGTGTTTGTGGGTCATAATGGGTTCTAAAGTTTCCTTTACTCTAAGGTGGGAGGTATTAAAGGTTCGGGCCGGCCGAACTTAATGTTTTTTACTTGTTTTTTGCAAATACAGGGTCCACCATTTGTATACCCTACACCACAAAGTGGTAAGGGTATTATGTATTTGTGCATTTGTTTGTAACATAGAGAAGGAAGCGAGATAGACGCATAGTTACTTTTGAGGATCTTTATAGAATCACTTTCTGAGTCGATTTATGCATGTCAGTCTGTATGTCCATGTATTTTTGTGAACAAAATGCAGGTCGCATTTTTTATCCGATTGAGATGAACTTTTTCGAACAATATTTGTTAGGCCCAAGGACGAAACCTGTTGAAGTTGGTGAAATCGGTTTAAAATTAGATATAGCACTCATAAATATCTTCAACCGATTTTGGGTTAATTGTGCACCAAATGGTCAATATCAGTCCAAATTACCTGATTTTTGGCACATCCGAATATAGCTATAGCTGCCACATATATGTTTCATCCGATTTGGGTTTTCAGTCCCTCACATGCGTAATATGCACTCCACAAGAATTATATTTGGTACCAGATATCTTATGGAGCTCAAAATTTTTTATCGAGTTCTGATCAGATTTAAATGTATCTCCCATATATATTTATCCGATTTCATGTTTATTGTGCACCAAATGGCTAATATCAGCTCAATTGGACTGAATGTTGGCACTTCCGATGGAATTCAGCCTAGAAATAAGTACTTCAAATATTTCGAAAATCGGTTCAGATATATCTATAGCTGCCATATATATGTTTCATCCGATTTAGTGTGTCCCCTACATTCGTAATATGCACTCCACAACAGTGATATTACATACTGAGCATCAGATATTACTCGAAAATACCTCTGTAAAAATTTTATCAGATTTTGCGGCTATTGCTCCCAATATATGAAATATCAGCTCAAATTGAATAGATTTTTTCATATTCAGCCGAATTTTACCATTTGGTCAAACTAGGTCCGGTATATATGTTTCTCAAATAAATATGTTTATACCCTCCACCTTGGAAAGGAGGGTGTATTAACTTTGTCATTCCGTTTGTAACATCCCTAAATATTCATCGTAAACCCCATAAAATATATATATTCATAATCAGCATAAAATTCGAGTCGATTTAACGATGTCCGTTTGTCTGTCTGTCTGTTGAAATCACGATACAGTCCACATTATTTGACGTAGAGCGTCAAAATTTGGCAGAACAATTTGTATTGTGCCTAGGATAGTTGGTATTGAAAATGAAATACATCGGTCCATGTTTTGGCATAGCCCCATATAACGGTATCTTTCGATATTCGTTATTTTGTTGATTTTTGCCACATTTTTTCATGGATTTTTCTAAAAATCGGTATTTGTAGGTCATGGTGGGTTCTACCTCCTGTGGCAAAACATTTATGTATAGGCCCACGTTTTGGTATACCCCCCATATAACGGTACCTCCCGATAATCGCTATATTTGTGATTTTGCAACATTTTTTCACGGATTTGTCTAAAAATTGGCCCATGTTTTGGTATAGCCCCCATATAACTGTACCTCTCGATATTCGGAATTTTGATGTTTTTTCCACATTTTTCACGGATTTGTCTAAAAACACACAATGTTTCGTCACCGGCGATAGTTAGTTCCACGTTTTTGCATAGCCCCTATATAACGGTACCTCCCGATAGTAGGTGCTTTGATGATTTTTGCACATTTTTGGTATTTTTCGCCGCCATTTCTTTCAATTTCCAATCCCCAAGTGAAATGGATTGACCTATTTTGATCAAATGTTTTTTTTTTGTGAGTGTGAGAACTGGGTGTATGCAATTTTCATAGCATTGCAAAGTACCAATTTTGAAAACCTAAGTCCTATAACTCAGCAATTATTAAACTGTTTTAATTAAAATTATTATGCCGTTTATCAAAACCAGCATAGCTTAAAGTAAAATAAATCCCGATTTATCTAAACAAAAATAACTCTCTGCAATATTTTATCCCTCCACCTGTGGAAGGTATATTAAGTTTGTCATTTCATTTGTAACACCTCGAAATTTGGGTTGTGGACCCACAATGTATATATATATTCTTGATTAGCTAAATATTTATGTCGATTTTGCGATGTCCGTTCCTCTGTGGAAATAACTCTAGCTTTTGAACGAAATTATGTATGTTGAACAAATTTTACTCAAATTTTACACTTTCAAATAAGTGGGACACATAGGTTTACATTTGGTATAGCCTCCATATAACTGTTCCGACAGATTTAAGGTATTTTGGTTGTTATAGCCTCAATTATATGGCTACAGAGAGTATATATTGTTTGATACAACAAATCGTGGCTCAACGAAATCAAATCAAATCTGTTTCAGGACATTTGGAGTCGATCTACGGGCTTCCGTCCGTCTGACTGTTTTGTTGGTGCTCACGATAACTCTCGAAGGGAGTATCTGATTTGGCACAAACTTGGTACATCATAATATTATTATTAAACTTAGATCGAATTCGTAAATGAACAATATCGGCCCACTCCTCCTGTTTAATCTTTTGACATAAAAGCTTTTATTTATAGAACCAGAAAGGATAATCCAATTTTGTGCAAACATTGCAAAAATAGACATTATCGACCCACTCCATGAAGTACCTGACTACGTCAGTCATACATATTTAGAGCCTTTGTGAGGGCTCTAAATAAGTTATATTAGGAAAAGGGGTCACCTTCTATTAAAATTGATCGGATTACTATAAAAATTTCAAGTGTTTGAAAAGGGAAAACGTAGCTAAATTCTTTTATTTCAGAACTAGTCCAGATTGTTCTGGAATACTTTTTGAAAATGCCGCTTTATAAGTGAAAACAGTAATATGGTTAGCATTTTTTTAATGGAAATTTATTTTCTAGATATTTAATATGCTACATTGTCGCTTGATTAATTTAAAATTGTATTGTTGAAAATTTGTTTCCTCTTATTTCTCTTCTCTTATGACATGCAAATGATTTCCACAGACTAATAACATTACACCCTTGAATTATCACTTTTACAAAATTACTATCCCACAAAGGAATGTATAATCACAAAATTTAAATTCAAACAAATAAAGGACGGAACAGTGTTTTTCCGAGTATCCTCCGTCCGCCCGGCTGCTCGTATGCCATGTGCCATTTAAAATAATAAACGGTCAATTAAACCCAAGTTAAACAGATAACCGGGCTTTGTTTACTTTCGTGTTGTGATGAAGTCATAAAAAGTTTAATAATCGTTTAACTGTTCTTGCAAATGTGTCCGTGTGTCTGACAGGGAAGGGTTCTGATGTACGGTGTAACCACAACTGCATCATTATCCTTTGGCCTGAATCTGAAATTACCGAAACAATAACAACAACGACAGCCACACCAGAAAATCAACACTGAAAGTTTGGTGTTGCAACAACACCAACAACAATTCCCCGAAATAAACTTTAGGGTGGAGTGGCTTAAAGTGTTTACTTTAAATAGCTGAAAATATCATAAACATACGTACATACATATATTTAAATAATTCAATATTATCATATCGATAATAGTTGGCATGCAAATATTTACATATTTCACATGTTTAGGCAATATAGCGCCAAGGCTGGAACATGCATTTAACAATAATAATAATTATAATAAAATTAAAAACAATAATAACATAATAAATTTAATAAAATGAACGACAATACATTTTTTATCATTTCCATATGATAAGGCCAAAAAGGACTTCTAAATGTATCTCATGAACGTTTCAAAAATTATTGAGTCGCTAACTCATTGAAATAGAATTGATATTTAAATCCTCGAATGATATTGAACAACTTTTTCTCTAATGCAAAAAGGCAATTAACTGGGAAATTAAATGTGCAAATTATGACAACTAGTCATTTCATTTCGATTGGTCAATAAATTCGGCCAGTGCACTGTTTACAACAAGTAAAGAAAGTCTAAAAGTCGGGCGGGGCCAACTTTATGATACCCTACACCACTTTGCTTATTTATTTAAATTTTTAATGGGGAATTTGTGAGCATTAAATAATACCAAATATGATTATAGAAATAGTTAAAAGTCCAAAGGAACTAATATATGGGAGGAATATCCTCCTCTCAATCGATTTCTACTAAATTTGGGAGGTATTTACGCCTTCTCAATTCGGGCTTGTATTATTCATTTGGTGCACAATTAACTTCGGATAGATATATATGAGAGCTATATCTAAATCCGAACCGATCTCGATAAAATTTGGCAAGGGTATTTCTGAGCTGTATTTGATATTTTTCCCCGAATATCGTTACTACGGAGTCCATATTACGGCAAATTCAACAAATATCTTAACCGATTTCCACCAAATTTGACATACTGGTTTCTAGACTCAATTTGGTCGTAAGTACCAAACTCCATTCCATTGGGGCTAATATTACACGTTTGGTGCACAATAAAAGCAAATCGGAGGAAGATGTACATGGGAGCTATATCCAAATATTAATCGATCTCGATAAAATTTAGCATATTATGACTGCGGAGGACAAAAACAACAAATCGGATGAACAATATATATGAGATCTATATCTGTATCTGAACCGATTTCGATCAAATTTGGCATACTTATTTTCAAGTCCAAAGTGGTCGTACATTTTATACTATTTGGGCTGATATTACAAGTTTGGTGCACAAAATGAGGCACATTGGACGGAAATATATTAGGGAGCTATACCTAAATTTTGACCGATTCTCCAATTTCAATAGGGATCGTCCTTGGGTCAAACAAATTATTTGTGCAAAATTTTATCTTAATCGGGCAATAAATGCGACCTGTTCTTTGTTTAAAAAAATACATGGACAGACGGACTGACATGCATAAATCAACTCAGAAAGTGATTCTATGCAGATCATCAAAAGGAACTATGGGTCTATCTCGTTTCCTTTTGACTGTTACAAACAAATGCAAAAATATATAATACCCTGACCACCTTGTGGTGTAGGGTATAAAAATACATGGTCTGATTCTACTATGGGTATATCACGCTTCCTTCTCCTTTTTACAAAATTCCATCCAATCCAATTTTGCCTCTGGACCAAAATCCGCGCCAAACTGTTGTTCGTTGTAAGTGCATCGTCTTTTCTATAAACGAGTGCGGGGTTTATGTGGTCAAAATTTGACAATGTTAGTTGTTTAATCTCCTAAAATCTGCAACATTACCATGAGCAACTTGAAACGTTTAAAAAATCTATAGAAAAATGCCGTTTAAATTAAAGCCATTAAATGAGGGCTATTTCAAACTTCAAATACGAAATTCGACACAATCCCGGTGAGTAATGTCGCTAAAATTATCCAAATACTGAATATTGGGACGTACCTTTATATGGGGCTTGACATAGAATTTACGCGGATCGAAAATATATATAGTTTGTTGGGTCTAACTTGAGTATTTTGAGGAAGGAATTCTTTGTGACTACTTTACCCCCTGGAAGGGAATTGTCTACCAAATTGTCTATATAGGTCCACAATATCGTATATCCCCCATATAACTGTACCCCACGATATTCGGTATTTTGCTGACTTTAGCTACATTTTTTATTGGAATTGTCTAAAAATCCAATCTAGAAGTTGTTTTTAATCACTTTACACCCTGGAATAGAAATATCTATAAAGGTCCACGATACTTTATAGCCCCCCCGAAACGGTGCCCCCGATAATCGATATTTTGACGATTTTAGGGACATTATTCACCGCAGTTGTTTAAAATTTCGTATTTAGAGTTCCGAATAGAAATCACAGCCTGTGAAAGAAAATTGTTTATGCAGGTTCAGGTCTTCATATAGCCTCGATATATAATATAATTCCCTATATTCGGTATTTTGATGATTTAGCAACATTATTCACGTTTTTTTTAAGTTTCATATTTGAATATTGCAATGGGCTATTACAAAAGTTGCCTTTGCAGATCCATGTCTTCGTATATACCCCAATATAACGGCTATTGTCGGTATTTGTAAGAAAAAGAAAGAAAATGGAGAGCAAAATTTCTAAATTCGTTCTTTTTTGGTTATTTTGGAATGACAAATTTAAAAAACCCTTAGATGTAGATGGTAAAAAAACGAACTAAAATTCTAAAGTGACATATCCGTTGGAAAATATAAAGCCTCTAATAACTAAAAACCAGTCATAGAACTCGATGTATCAAAATGAAGACGCTGCGGTTGAAAAAAGGGGCTGATGTAACCCATCTCCAGTTTGACAATTTTTTTCATTCCTAAAAGATCCTGAATCTCTCCTCAATGGTGATTAATATTTATCTCAAAAAAAAAAATATATATATATATATATATATATATATATATTTATCTAACTTTTAACATTTTTTATACCCTCCACCATACTAAGGAGGGTATATTCATTTTGTCATTTCGTTTGTAACTCCTCGAAATACTCATGTCAGACCCAACAAAGTATATATATTCTTGATCAGCGTAAAATTCTAAGACGATTTAGCTCTGTCCGTCTGTCTGTCTGTGTGTCTGTTGTAATCACGCTATCTTTCGAACGAATTGAGATAGAAGGCTAAAATTTTGCACATATGTTTATTTTGCAGGTTAAGTTTGTAAATAGGCCAAGTAAAAAAAGCAGTAAGTTTTCATATAGCCCCCATATAACGGTACCTCCCGATATTCGGTATTTTGATGATTTTAGCGAAATTATTCACCGGAATTGTTTCAAACTTGGCGTTTGAAGTTCGTAATGAATACTACAGCCTAAGACAGAAAAGTGTCCATGCAGGTCCACGTCTTCGTGCAGCCCCCATATAACCTCCCAATATTCGGTATTTTTATGATTTTAGCGTCATTATTCACCGAAAGTGTTTCAAGTTACGTATTTGGAGTTCGTAATGGGAACTACAGTTTATGCAGATCCAGGTCTTCGTATAACTCCAATATAACGGTACCTCCCTATATATTTGATGATTTTAGCTACATTATTCACCGTTTATTTCAAGTTTGGAATTTGAATATGGTAATGGCTTATGACAAACAATACCTATGTAGGTTCACGTCGTACAGACCCTAATATAACGGCTATATTTGGTATTTTTAAGATGTTAACAGAATTTTTGGCAAATGTTATCTTTTTCGAAAATTTCCAAATTCGTTCCAAATGGTGGAGGGTATTCAAAGTTCGGGCCGGCCGAACTTACTGCTTTTTTACTTGTTATATATGTTCTAGGTAAAAAGACATGTACGATACATGTCAAAATTCATTTCAATTGCGGAATAAATGAGAATTATTATTGGTCATTAGAATGTCCTTGAGGTAGAAAGTTATAGTTTTATTTACTGCGATGCTAATCTCCTCGGGTTAAAATTACTTAGCAGGAGCTCCAAGGCAAAAAATTTCAACTCCATTTAGAAAGACATTGTTATTTATATTCACCTATGCCTATACACATACATCGTGGCGTATATCATTTTGTTAATATTTTCTTAATAAAAAAAGGAAAGAAAACCTTTAAAAATATATTTTTATAAATAATTAAGTGCTAAATGCTGGCGATACGGGTAATCCGCTACCGCACTAAATAGCTGTGCGCTTAAGTAGGTTTCAATGTGTGAATATCGCCATAACTACTACGCACATTTAATTGACAACGCTTGTGAAGAGTTAAAAGCGAGTTGCTGTTGTTTTGCTTGAGGATAATCACATTACGAGCTGCAATCCTTACGTGATAAACGTTAAGTCGTACGTACAAACGTACGGATACATCCACGGGTATTTGTTTTATGCATAATGGCTATAAAACTCTACAAAGTTTTTAATGGCTCATAAAATATTGAATGAAACGATGACAATACCAGGCTGGGTGGCTGGCTGTGTGTCATACGGCGTTGGATGGAGCTTCTCCCTTCCGGGGGGAGCCGCGGAAGTCTATCGAGTTCAAAAGCAATATTTTAACTTTTGCAAGTTTCGAAGCGTCTTAGATCTCTCCTTTGGCTCCAATGTCAATGTTGGCTGAGTAGTTTATGCGTCACTTCTGCAACTTCTTCTCCTTCGTACACGAGGCATTATTTAGCATTTGACTTTGACTTTGAATGCCTTACGTCCGACGTAACCACGTAACTTGGGCATTAATGTTGCGAAAAACGTTTTACGGTGCTTAACTCGTTGTGCAAAGGTTTTTATGTATTCAAACAAATAACTTTTATGGTTTGAAAAGCGGGATGGGGGAACCATATCAAATTCACGGCATACGAGGGGCTAGAAAAAGTGGCAATTTTTAAAAACAAACATTTGGCAATGTTCGCAATTAATTGAAATGTTTTATGAGGTTTACAAACGTAAACATATATTTACATGTTTACAAACATACATATAAATGTATGTCCCTTGACTACGTCGATGGTGTTATACCAAGACGTTCCCCTATATCCGTTGTTATCGCTTCCCGCAAAACACAACATTTTCAATGAAAATCAAAGATATTTGGAAAACTCATAATGGGAGATGAACTGATAAATGGAGTAAAATAATTTGTTATCGATGTTATTAACATTTATTTTTCAAGGATAATGCTTCCTGGAGCAAAATCGCGAATCTATTACCAAAAAAGTTGGTTAGCACATAAAAGGTCATGGACTGCGAGTATATATCTGTCGATACACCGATATTGCAAAATATAGGGTTTACCAACACAGATATTATTTTTTCGGTTTCTGTCACTTTTAAAGTATCAGATTTAAAAACGCTAACAAGTAAAAAAGCAGTAAGTTCGGCCGGGCCGAACTTTGAATACCCTCCAACATTTAGAACGGATTAGAAAATTTTCAAAAAAATTAAACCCATTAAAAATTCTGTGAAAATCTTTAAAATACCTAATATCGGAAGTTGTCGATATATGGGGGGATATATAATATTGTGGACCTATATAGACAAATCTATGTCTGGGGGCAAAGTGCTCACAAAGAACTCCGTGTGTAGAATTTCAGACAATTCCGTTGAAAAATGTGGCTAAAATAATCGAAATACCGAAAATCGGGGGTTACCGTTATATGGGGGCTATACGATATGATAAACCTATATAGATAATTCTCTTCCAAGGCATAAAGTAGTAACAATGAACTCCTTGTGTGGACTTTCAGACAATTCCATTGAAAAATGTGGCTGAAATCATCAAAATACAGAATATCGGGGTACCGTTATATGGGGGCTATAGGATATCATGGACCTATATAGATAATTCTCTTTAAAGGGATAAAGTACTCCCAAGGAACTCTTTCTGTGGATTTTCATACCATTCCATTCGAAAATGTGGCTAAAATCATCAACATACCGAATATCGGGGGGTATCATTATATGGGGGCTATACGATATCGTGGACCTATATAGATAATTCTCTACCGAGGTATAAAGTACCCGCAAGTAATTCCCTGGGTGGATTTTCAGACAATTCCGTTAAAAAATGTGGGTAAAATCTTGTAAATACCGAATATCGGGGGGTACCCTTATATGGGGGGATATACGATATCGTGGACCTAAATAGACAATTCTCTCTCAGGGGATAAAATACTCACAAGGGACTTCCATTGAAAAATATGGCTAACATCATCAAAATACCGAATATCGGGGGGTACCGTTATATGGGGGCTATACGATATCGTGGACCGATATAGCCCATCTTCGAGCGTTTAGACTGTAGCGTGATTACAGCAGACGGACGGGCAGGGCTAAATCGTCTTAGAATTTTACGCTGATCAAGAATATACTTTGTTGGGTCTAAAATGATTATTTCGATGAGTTACAAAAGGAATGACGAACTTAATATATCCTCCATACTATGTATGGTGGAGGGTATAAAAAACGAATTCCAAGTGTGATATGTAACTATGTGTGGTGGAGGGTATAAAAATCTAGCAGGTATCAGTGGGAAAATGAGGGCTGCACCAATTGGGGCTTAATATACTATTTTTTACATACACCTAATAGAAATACACATAGGCATGATCCAGCCATGAGGCTGAATGAAATGGAAGAGTGGATCAATAAAGGTCCCACAACAAACCGGGCGCGGGTCACTATGATCACATATCTGATAGAGTACCAGTAAAGAAATTAGTTGTACTGTGGGAACACGAATCCTGAACAGAGACTCGAGAAACAACGGATACCTAGCGAGTATGCCATCCGAAAGATGCTGTTTCACGAACATCTCAATGTTAGGGGAGAGAACGGGGCTAGGCCCCTTTATAGAAAACCTGGAGACCGAAATCTCTCTCTCCACCTAAAGAACCACACTACGGTTCTCCTGGCGGAAATCCAAATTGTCACAATTGATTTGAATTGGTTTTGTACTATGACGAGAATTAAATATTCTGACATCAGGACAATAATATACTGAATATTATACTTTTAGATTTAGAATATCGAATGTGTTAAAAATTCCCAAAATATTTTAAATGAGAAGGAAAAGTTATAGAAAGCTTAAAAGTCTTCGGGTATGAATGGTGCATGTGTGGAACCAATGGTACTAAATGCGAAGGAGTTACACTAGAAGTTTAAAATTGTTCATTCGGATCCTTGTTGACGTGAAAGCTTAAGCTAAGGCGAGATGTTTGGATATTCGTACTACAATATTCTACAGCACTGGAGCTTGAAAATTTTGTGTGATTATCATTCCCCCTGCGGATGGGTGATATAAGGAGGGATTATTGGAAATTCGTACTTCAAAACTCGTAAAAAGTTCAATGTTGACATTGAGCGTTTGGAAAGAACCAGATCTTTAAAATTAGCACTGAAAAGTATAAGATTATTAATACGTTTCTGATATACATGAGCGAAGGGGTGAAATAAGTCTGGATTTTTGGACATTTGTACTTCAAACAACGAAAACCACTAAAAGTTACCAAAAGATGCAACATTGTCACTAAGCAAGCAGTAACAATCAGGAACTTCAGTAATTGTACTAAATACGAACGGAATTTGAAAAGAAAATATTTTGATTTCAGTGTTGGCAAGTTTGTTCGGGATACCGCAGTATTTTGTTGTTGCAAAATAGTCAGGCTTAATCCCATTTTTGTTGTTTTTTTTTTTATAAAAACAACGTTTGTTTATTAGTGGAGAAAGATGGAAATGTTTACCAGGGCAGGGAACACCTAAGTTTCACAAAGAGCCACAAATCCTTATCAGTTCCCTTGTTATATATGGAGGGTATCTTAACTTCGACATTCCGTTTGTAACTTCTTGTAATATGTATAATAGACCCTATAAAGTATATATATTCTGGATCAACGTAAAACTCTAAGACAATCTAGCTATGTCCGCCTGTCTGTATGTCTGTCTGTCTGTTGCAATCATTCTTGCTTTCGAACGAATTGAGGTAGGTGCTAAAATTTTGTATACATGCATAGTTTACCAGTAGGCAGGTTAGGTTCGTAAATGGTCCACGTCGGTCCACGTTTTCGTATAGCCCTCATATAACGGTACCTACCGAAATTCGGTATTTTCATGATTTTAGCGACAGTAGTTCCTTCCAGCTGGTAGAGGGTGTTAAAAGTTCGACCCGGCCGCTTGTGTTTTTTTCTGGGATATTCTCTCCAGGAGTTATTTTGATGAGATCGTAAGCTCAAAAGAAGAGGAACCAAAGAATTGCGAGCATATTAAACTAAAATCTTCTAAATCACTAAACTCTCCACTTGTTATGTATTTTTTGATTTCTATTTTCTATTTTGTTATCGGAAAAATCTTCTTTTAGTATTATTATTTACTTTCTATTACGATGTAGTGGGCACTTGCAAGTTATAGATATCGTTTTTTTCACTAATTATGAAACAAACATTCGGTCAGCAATCTTCGAGAGTGGTATTTTTGTCCGAATACCAAAATACATTTACTTACTAAAAAACCTATTGTTTTTCTATTTATTCATACAATTTAATAAGTTTTAAAACATTTTAATGTTTTTTATACCCGCCACCATACATATAATGGAGTGTATATTAAGTTCGACATTTCGTTTGTAACTAAAAAAAAATAAAAATTATAGATCTAACAAAGTATACAGGGTGAGATGAAAAACCTGCAACCAACTTCAGACTGCTGTCATTTCTAGGTCACTCGTCCGACATCTGTTAAACTTATTCCAGTGACAGCTCATTATATTGCTTTCCAGAAAAAAGTTATTCCTGATGGAATTCAAGCGTGATAGTGTGATTTCTTTATATTTGGCTGAGAACCACAAGTGGCTATCTTTTGTGTCTCGTACCATCGCTCGTTACCGTGAGTGGAAGTGGACGGAAGAAAACAGCAACAACAATAGAAATGGTTCGAAAAGTAAAGGAGCGACTTGATCGAAACCCGTGTTGCAGTGGCCGAGAATGGCTCGTGAGCTGAACATGTCGCAATATTCCATTCGGCAAATATTGCAAAATAAGCTCGGGGTAAAACCATTGAAAATCCAAAAAGTGCAAGAACTTATACCGCAACAGAAAGAAAATAGACTCAAAAGAGCTAAAGAGTTGCTTCGCTTGAGCGAAAGTGGTGAACTGCCGAATTTGGTTTTCTCCGATGAAAAAACATTCGTTGTCCTGCAGTTTGTAAACAAACAAAATGATCGTGTTTACTTGCCAAAGAGGTCAGCTGAAATTGTTCACCGTCGGTTGGCCACCGGAACTCAAGCGCCGGTCGTGGTGATGGTGTGGGCCGCCTTAACAGCTGATGGTCGCTCTCCGCCCGTATTAATCGACCGTTTCATCTTGCGTATTATATTATTGCGAAAATATTCTAGGGGGTGTATTAAAGCCTTGGGCACGCAATCATTTTGTCGCAATCACTGGACTCAGCACCCTCGCACTCAGCACGCGCCACCCAAGAATGGTAACTCGCTTCATTTCCAGCGCACAATGGCCACCAAAATCTCCGGATACCAATCCGTTGGACTATTGTGTCCGGAGTATTTTGGAAAGCAAGGTTGGCATTAAAAATATCAAAGTGTCGATCACGTAAGTAAGCGCTTCGCCGGGAATGGGCCAAAATACCGCAAAGCAACATTCAAGCAGCGTGTGACGGTTTCATTGGCCGTTTGAAGGTCATAATTCGTGCCATAATTCGAACAAATCTAAACTTATTCCAAAATTTGATGTTATTTCTGACATGTTTTGCTTTCATTCAATAAAATTAAAAAAAAAAATAAAAATTATGGCTTTTGAATATATTCTTGATGAGCGTAAAATTCTAAGACGATTTATCTCAGTCCGTCTGTTGTAATCACTCAAGGGTCAAAACGAAGTAAGATAGGAAGCTAAAATTGTGTACAGATCAGTCTTTTTTCTACAGGCAGGTTTGTATAGCCTATTTTACCTATATTATTCACATGAATTGTTTTAAATTTCGTATTTGAAGTTCCATATATATACTACTATTTTATCACAGACCGTTATTAAGTAATTTTACTACCACTACTCAATAGATATTTATAACCCGTTAGAATTGTGCCGGTTAATATGCACCCTCAGTCCATTCATTTTTATTTTGTTCAGATGTGATATTGTAGAGAATTATAAACTTAATATCATCAGCCTCCTTTTTTTTGTCCAACACAAAATAGTTTAAGGCAATGTTTTAAATAACAACATCTATTTTGTGTATAAGCAAAATGTTAATTTCTCTCAATTGCTTTGTTAAGGTTGTCTACATGCGTTTAGACAGCGTCAGGATGCTAAAATAAAGTAAATTATCCGCTATACTCTGGGGTAAAATAATTTCCAATTGTTTATTATGTATTTCCCGTCAATGATGGAAAACATCCTTGTTTGTGTCCCGCATCGCACCGCACAGCACCGCCTCCCACCACCAATTCCCTGTCGCATAGCCAATGAAAGCTAACACGGATGGTGTTGTTCACTTCCCATCTGATTATATCCGTCCTTCCGGCCGTGGCATAGTGCGATGTAATAAAATTTAGCGTATGACGTTCAGGTACAAATGCCTATTCACACTTGGAAGAGTGTCATCGGAACCAATAAATCAGTCGGGCGGCAGCTTGGCTGAACATTGTGCGTTCCCCTTGTGTATCACAGTACGCAATATGCTGGATTTTGGAACGTGACGTTGGCGGTGACAATCATGACGATTACGTATTGAAATGTGAAAACGCCGGAAATCCAATATGGCTCCAGCGCCAAAGCAAAGCTTTGCTGTTTACAATCTCAAGTCTATTGATCCCAAGAGATGTTAGCTTATTCGCTGGAAATATCGAAAACAAATTGTAGCAAAACATTAACTGTGATATTTGGAATTTAATGTTGTTGTTATTGTTAAATGTGTGAGATGTAAATGTTTATATTTTTGATGACGACTGATGAAAAAGTCGACTCGATCAAACCGCATTTTATGTGGTTGTGTCAATGTGGTTGTATGTAAAGTGTCAAAAAAAAATTGAAAAAAATCTGCTAAAAATGTGGCTAAAATCACCAAAATGCTAAATATTCGGAGGTACCGCCTTATGAGCTATCAATGGAGTAATGATCCTATTCCAGCAGTCCGTATAGACTATTCATACCGAATTTTAAAAAATTGTCCCTCGAAAATGTGACTAAAATCATGAAAATACTAAATATGTGTGAAAGTACTAAAACATGGGGGCTGTAGCAAAATGTAAATATATACATGTAATGATCTGCCAAAGGATGTTGAACTTACTACGAACCCTAACTACTGAATTTTGGAGGGAGGTACAGTTATATGTTGCTATAAGAAAATAAGAGCCTATTTAAACAAACAGGAGGTAGAGAATGTTCCAAAGTAAGTGCGAATTTTAAACAATTCCGTTTGAAAATCAGACTTAAGTCGTAAGGTGGTATAGATATGTGAGAGCTGTAAGAAAAAGTGGACCTAGGTGTGCAATGTTGTGCCACAGGAGGTGGAACCCGAATCGTGGAGCTATATAGACAATGTTTTGCTACAGGCGATAGAACAAGTTACAAATTCTAAGAACCGAATTTGAAACAACTCTGTTAGGAAATGTGACCTAAATAGTCAAAATACCGAATGGGGGCTACATACATGAACCTGCAAAACGATGTAGAACCCGTTAAAAACTCTAGGTATTGAATTCTTAATCATAATACCAAATATCGGAATATATATATATATATATATATATATATATATATATATATATATATATATATAAGTTCGTAAATGAACCATGTCGATCAACGTTTTCGTATAGCCCCCAAATATATATATATATATATATATATATATATATATATATATATATATATATATAGAAAATGGGGGCGACAACGTTGATCGGCATGGTTCATTTACGAATTTAACCTGACGCACAGACAGACGCACATCGCTGAGTTGACAAAGTTAATATACACTCCATAGCATGGTGGAGGGTAAAAAATTCCACAACAATATTACATTGGAAATTTCTTTTTACAAATCATCGAATTTTTAAATTCAAATTATTTTCTTACCCTATGATATTGATAGGATCCCAAAGCTGCCAACGATTTTGTGGTATAGGTCTGGAGTGTTTTAGCAACAGTCTGACTTTTGACATGCATACCATGAACAAACGTGGAATCTATATGACCCGAATACCATTCCACCATTCTTTGGAAGAATGTCATGCCGTTTGTAACTCCTCGAAGTACTCATGTTAGAACCTACAAAGTATATTTATTCTGGATCAGCGTAAAAGTTCTAAGTCGATCTAGCGATGTCCATCTATACGTCTGTTGAGATTAAAGGCTTTTATTTTGTACACATGTGTATTTTGCTAGCAGGCAGGTTATGTTCGTAAATGGTCCATGTTTTCTTATAGACACCATTCAACGGTACCTCTCAATATTATAACAATTCTTGAGACAATATTGACCGGAATTGTTTTAAATTTTGTACTTTAAGTCCGTTTTGGGTGCGACAATCTATAAAAAAATAACATATACAGGTCCATGTATAAGTAAAGCGACATTATTTATCTGGGATTGTTTTAAATATGCTATTAGAAGTTCGTAATGGATACTACAACCTATATATTATACGTCTTTATATAGGCCTCATAAAACGGTTTTCATCCAAACGGTATTTTTCGGCGATTTCTTTTTTTGTTTTAGAAACTTGGAAAAAAGTTTCTTCCAAATGGTGGAGGGTATTTAAAGTGCGGACAGACCGATCTTAGATGTTTTTTTAATTTTGTTCAGCATTACCCGCAATGCCTGTTCAGGATCCTTTTGGTCCTTGCTGCAACAGTGTTTACGTTTTCGACATAATTATCGTGTAAATGGTCGTTAGAGTACAAAACTCCACTGCTTTCTCCTGAACAGTAGCCTATACATCATATCACGCCACATGGTGCAGTTCAAAGCCCTTACTGAGGGAATCCACGTTTGGTGGGACAAAATTAAACTTAACGTTCCATTTTTGCTAAACACGACCTTGCTAAAGTTATGTGAGTATGTTATGCAATAATAATCTTGAGATCGAATTTTTAGAATCGAATGGAAGAAGTATATAAAGCTGATGTATCTGGAAAAGATTGACTTGGTATTCTGGCCTTGGAAATTATACATAACAATAACAACATTCCATAAAATTAGAATATACGATGCACAAAAATTTAATTTTTGGATGGAGGGGTTTGATTACCAAAGACAACGTTAACTCCTCGCTTTCACAGCATAGATCGCAGCTTGTCCGTGCCAATCCAGTTCCTCCGACTAGTTTTAAATTATAAAAGAGATGCTAAGTTCGACCGGCTTCAAGGCTTGTCAAATTTGGTGCGACGTCCCAGAATCTGTATAAATGTATTTTGCAATTAAGATTAAGAGAATCGGCCGGATGCACTATATTTGGGCATTTTGAGTAGCAGAGTTATAAAAGACGAAATTTGCAAAATACAAATAATTTGTAGGTAGTTTCCATATGACTAAGATTTTACGATATTCAATACCAATTATTCTAAACATAAACCAAAGGTTTAGCCGAATTTCAGAGCTTTACAGAAAATTGTGTTGAATTTCCAAATTGACAGATGCACATAGTCATGCGGGGCCGACCATGTGATACCCTACAGCACTACAATATGTTAGAAGCCCCCTTATGTCCAAATCCATTTTGGAAAATTTCGCTTTTGAAGTTTTTATTTACGCACTCCGTCGAGGTCATTTTAAAGCTAAATATAATGGTCATCTAAAATGCTAGACTTCTTTGCTGTTCTTAGCTCTCTTCTCATGCAAAATTTGGTGTCGTTTAGTTTTAATTGTGTGATCAGGAAATTTTTTCTGTTTTTCGTTCATTCGAAATATTTTGACATCATCTTCAAATTTAGACTCATCTATATGATTTGTCTACGATATTTAGCTATATATGTCAACGAAATCAGCATACAAAAGCCAGAAGTTCGCTTTTCGTGTATTTTAAATTACGCCTGTAAGTTATTTTTAGCGTTTCGGCAGAATGGGAATGCTGGCATTTTTTCACACAAAAGTAGTAGTCCATTTTACCCGCTGTCCCAAACTCTAACTTAATGCGAAATTTCGCATCCTTTGATTTCTTTTTGTGACCTTTATAACGCTTCCCTAAATATATTGCGGAAATCTTTAAAAACAGTAGGCCTATCCCTTCTGAGCCTAAGCATATCCTTGTGAAAATTTTCCTGAGGATCGGACGATAATTGCACAAACCGGTATATATATACCATTGGCATCTACGCAACGGTCAGAATTGACCTTTTCGCGATATGTTTGTTCGATTCCATTCAAATTTGGGATGTATGACGAGATTTTGGTTAGAAAATAAATTTTACAAATTATATTGAAGTCGGTTAAGATTTGGATATAGCTCCCACATATATTTTCGCCCGATTTTACATATTTGATGCACCCAATGCGATGTGTATGTCCCATTCCGATACGGACAGAGAGAAGAAATCTGGTTCCAAAAAAAAAAAAAAAAAAAAAATTGGCAAATTATATTGAAATCGCTTGAGGTTTGGGTATAGCTCCCATATAAATATTTCTGCCGATTTCACAAATTTCAATAAAATATGGAAGATCTGACGGAATTTGGTGTAAAAGTAAATTTTGTGAAATTATATTGAAATCGGTTCAGATTGGGATATGATTTTATTAAAAAACATTGGCCACAACGCCTTTGCAATGATATTAGGCTAACAGTAAAAAACTACACAACAATTTAACTGACGATACGATTATTGCGGGGATGTATGTTGCTAGATCGAATTCTCTAATAGCAACAGAAATGCCACTCAACTTCAAAAGATTACAGTTTCTTACACGCTTGGCATTTGCTATGAAATTAATAAATCCCAAGGACAAATCCTTCGTGTATGCGGACCAAATTTTGACACGTTCTGCTTTTCTCATGGTCAAGTGAACCTGTCATGTTCACGCGTTTGTAGAACGAACTATTTGTTTATTTGGGCATTAAAACAACTTTTTTTAAATTTTGTAATTTTTTTTTTTTGTGTACCAATACATATTCGTATATAAAATCTTGAATGGATATAAAATCAAAATGGGTAGCGAAGCGCACAGGGATCTGCTAGTTGAAATATAAATGGAGATTCTTAGGTTACATCATAAATGAACCCCAAGCTTCACCTTGTCTGTAGTGATTAATATATATATATATATATATATATATATATATATATATATATATATATATATAAATATATATATATATATATATATATATATATATATATATATATATATATATATATTATATATATACACATATATTCACAAGTAAGCAAAGGCTATAGTCGTGCGGGCCGACTATGTTATACCCTACAATACTATAATTTGTTAGAAGCCCCCTTATGTCCAAATCCATATTGGAAGATTTCGCTTTTGAAATTAGGATTTTGACTAGGGACATTTGCCCAACATTTATGCACTCCGTCGGGCTGTTAGTTGTTGTAGTCCATTTTACAGCTAAATATAATCCAATTGTCATCCAAAATGCTAGAATTCTTCGCTGTCCTTAACTCTCTTCACAGGCGTGTCGATTGGCTTCGATTGTGTGATCGGAAAAACATTTCTGTTTTTGGGTAATTTGAACCCCTAAATATTTTGCGATCATCTCCAAAAGCCAGAGGCCCCTCGGTATCTCCAAATTTAGACTCATCTACATGACTTGCTTGTCTATGATATTCGTCTATATTCGTCAACGACATCAGCACAAAAAAGCCAGAAGTTCGCCTTTTGTGTATTTGGGATATCGCCTGTAAATAATGTTGGTATTTTTTCACACAAAAGTATTGGTCCATTCTACCCGCTGTTCTAAACTCTAACTTCATGCGAGATTTGGTGTTCTTTGGTTTCTATTTGTGACCTTTATAACGGCTGCAAAATCAGGAGAATTTTTAGTTGTTGGTTCATTTAAACCCTCTAATATGTTGCGGACATCTTTGAAAATAAAAGGCCTAGCCCTTCTGAGCCCAACCCTACCCTTATGAAAATTTTCGCGAGGATCGGACGATATTTCCAATACTTATATAATATCCCCAACCTGTGCTGTAAGGTGAAAGAATATTACAAAATATTATAAGTCAAATTGAAAAAATCGCATGCGATAAAAAATATGAAAAAATAAAAAAAGTGTCACAAAATACTACAAAATCTATATTAACATCATTATTGGCATATTTTTTTATACTTTTATGTCAAGAGGGCATTCTGAATTGACAAAATTTGTCAAAATCGGTCCAGCCATTCTTGAGATATAAGCATTCTAACTAACATCCCCTTCCTTTGCATATACACATTGTATATATTTCGCTACATATAACCGATATATTTGCTATCGGCATCTATGTAACATCTGTTCGTCTATTCGTGATTTCGCCGGGATTAAAAATATTCGCGGTTTAATGGAAAATTTTACTTTTATTTAACACAAATGTTGTGGCCTATTTCACCCATTACTATTCACTCGATGACCATCAAAATTGGAAGGCTTCTGCCCAGCACTAAGCTCTAGCCCCATGCAGACTTTCGCTTTGATTGGTCTATAATTGCGACCTGTAGAGCAACTGGAATTTTTTCAGTTTTTGGTCCATTTTAACCCCTAAATATTATGCGATCATCTCCAGAAGAAATAGGGTTCTATTCTGACCCTAGCCCCACCTCCATTCTAAATTTCGTGAAGATCGGGCCACAATTGCGACCTGTAGAGTGATTACAAATTAACATGGACAGACGGACGGACATACATATGGGAAACCAATATTTCGTGGTGTTACATAATAGTGTTACACATAGTGTTGTAGGGTATAAAAAGTATACATCAACTACCCCAACGTATCCTAAACATACATTTTAAGCCAAATCGATTCGAAAATATATTTTGAGTTCTCATTGGTGGATTATTTCTATATCTAGCCAATTTGTTTGGAGTTTTGGACCTCAGACTCGATAGTTATTTCTAAATTGAAATCCTGGCAATATGACTTTAATTTAAAGTTTCATCGGTTTATAAAAGTTAGGGACCCCATAAAGAATGTTAAAGAGTAGAAATCTTTGTCGATTAAATTATGTCCGTGAGCCTCTCCGTTCACCATTTGCAATTACAACAGAGGTCACCAAATTTAATATGCGTCTTTCAAACTTTATAACATTATATAATATCTATTAATATTCGTCGACCAAATGTGCTAATTTGGCCGATTTGAGGTATTTCAAAGAGATCAAAAGCATTTTCGAGCTTATTAATCATTTGTAAAAAAATTACAACAAAATTCCACACTATGATTTATTTTCTATTCCCCAATACCACTTTATACTCGATATATCATCATGTTTAATAAAATTTTCAAACCTTAATTAAGGTTTTAAATTCGTAACTTTTAGAAGACCATGTTGTAAGTTATTTAGTTACCAGTGTCACATCCTATGCCAATTAATCTATATCCGTCTGTGTATGCGGCCGTTCGTTGAAATCGCAATAAAGGCGAAATATTTAAATTAATCTTTGACCTAAAATTGACCACTAAAAATTCGTCCATTTGAATGTTTTTCTTACAATTTCTACCAAATGAACTGTAATTTGACATTTAAACTTTTCGGTATTGTGAAATCTATACCGGCAATAACTGTTTACTATTGGTTCCCAATTAGGCATAGCCTCAATTTAAAAGAACGTTGAGGTTTTAAATGTTTTTAGAAGTATTTCCTAATCAAAATTGATAATTTTGGTATGGCAACCATATAACAGCATCTATAGAAAATATGCCAAATTTCTCAATTTTTTCGGTTGTTTTTTTTTTTTTTTTTTTTCAATAAAAATGTTTAATTCCAAAAGACATGCTGAAACAATTCTACAAAAAATTCCGTATCAAAATAGAACAATAAATTTTTTCAGTTCCGCGACTTTTCCGGAGGCTTTTCACAACATTTTTTTTCGTGAAAATTTTTTCCAGTAGTTACAAACAACCAAAAGAAAATTTGAGTCAAATCGGTCCAGCCGTTCTTTACGGATATTTTACTATACCTTATTAAATTTTTATACCCTACACCACAAGGTGGTCAGGGTATTATGTCTTTGTGCTTTTGTTTGTAACAGGCAAAAGGAAACGAGATAGACCTATAGTTCCTTTTGATGATCTACATAGAATCACTTTCTGAGTTGATTTATGCATGTCAGTCCGTCTGTCCGTCCGTCCGTCCGTCCGTCCGTCTGTCCATGTATTCTTGTGAACAAAATGCAGGTCGCATTTATTATCCGATTGAGATGAAACTTTGCAAACAACATTTGTTTGGCCCAAGGACGAACCCTATTGAAATTGGAGATAATCGGTAAAAATTTAGATATAGCTCCCATAAATATCTTCGTCCGATTTGCCTTTTATTGTGCACCAAACGTGTAATATCAGCCCGAATAGTATGAAATTTTGAACATACAACCAAATTAAGTCTGAAAATAAGTATGCCAAATTTGATCGAAATCCGTTCAGATATAGCTATAGCTCCTATATATATTGTTCATCCGATTTGTTATTTTTGTCCTCCGCAGCTGTAATATGCACTCTGTAACAACAATATTTGGGGAAATATATCAAATGCAGCTCAGAAATACCTTTGCTAAATTTTATCGAGATCGGTTCAGATTTGGATATAGCTCCCATATATATCTTTATCTGATTTCAAATTAATTTTGCACCAAATGGGCAATACAAGCCCGAATTTAAAAGATACAAATGCTTTGGCATATTTAGTCCTTTGAATTTTAAATTATCATTATAATCATAGCGTGTATAATTGAATTCTCCCATAAAAAACTTTTGTTATGTGGAGCTCTACTAAAGTGGTGTAGGGTATCATAAAATCGGCCCCGCCCGACTTTAGGACTTTCTTTACTGGTTTACATATAGATTTAAAGAAGTAGGTGTGGCTAGTTCCTCTGACCCCAAGTCAAGATTACGTCGTATACTAACTGTGGAACAGATATCTTCATGATTTTGGCAAATATTAGGATTTTAGCTAAATTGAAAAAAATGGACGTAAAATTGAGCGTGGTCACATAAAACCTAAGTCGTGGTAGGACATACATTAAAAAAAATCCAAATCGTTCCCGTCGTTTTCAATTGATTCCTACCAACGAAAAAAAAAAAAAAATTTTGGGAAACCAATATTTCGATGTGCTACATAATTTTTGGACCAATCAAAATTATAATACCCCAACACATAGTGTTGTAGGGTGTAAAAATAGCAAAATCAATAAAAATATGAGAGCCTCCAAAATATCCCAAACATATCAATGGAAATATCACCGCCAATTATCTTATTCCATGGGAGTGATAGTATTTCCCACCTTCCGCTCTTCTCGTATTTCTGATGAAATATTTCTTTTCGGCATGGGACAATATTTCAACTACAGCCATCCATCCCATCTCCCCAAAATACAAATACACATAAACAACATTTCAATTTCACTATTATCATGTCTCTCATTGCTCGCTAAGTACAAAATCACGTAAATATATAACATCACATACTCGTCCAAATTCAATAACGTGGCAACAATAAAGCCAATGCCGGAAAATCACAGAACATGATTATGGCATTTCATCTTTGGGAAGTAAACGACGCTGTATAGACTTGTTATGTATTACGTGTGTTACATTTTGTTGACACAACTTTATCGAGTTTCTCCAAATCGCTCAATTGTCAATCATGATGAACGAACAAGCGAACGAACAAGGGACTTGGAGCACACAAAAATGTTTGTCGAAAAGTTTTTCAACTTTTTTTTTTGTTTTAAAGCGAGAGTTGTGTATTCAAAATTATGTTGTGCGCACTTTTTGAATGGGACTTTCTACGTTCTTTGTACGATTGCATGTCTACACACGTACCTACATGCATATGCTTTCGAAATCGCATTGATATCTTTTTGTAGGTTTGATTAAGTGGTGGCAGTATATTTTATGGCACATTATTTGTTCGATACCTGTTCGTTTATTTGCGAATTTAGAGCGATTGCATTTGAATTGTACAAATTAATAGCGATTTGGTTTAAACATATCTTTATTGACTGCATTGGGTGTTCAGATACCATCGAATATAATGGGGAAATAAATGAGGCACGGATAAAGGAAAATGAAAGTGAAAGACAAATGTAGAGCAATCAAATTGGGAGATTAAATAGAGAGAGGTTTTTGCTTTCTGTAGAAGAATTAAATGCAACATTGTTTAAATTTTCATTTCACTGCGGAACAAAATCGATTTTATCTATCTTCATACAACTAAATTAATACTCGTAGCAACAAGGTATAGGCTACGTTATTTATTTAAAATAATTTTCGAAATCAAATTGTCCTCAATGCAATACTAAAGAAGATGAAAAAGAAACATATAAACAGTAGTAAAAACTAGCGTTTAGAAAATTGAGCTAGAGGTCTGCCATGATTACCTCTTAGCCTGCTTTGACTCTTGGAGAAAATAACCGTGTCCAATAGTTGGGAGGTGCCATGGTAGAAGAATATAGGTAGACGCAGCTGCTGGGACAATGAACTGTCAAACCAATTCGGGAATTCAAAATGTTAAATGAAAAATTATTTAAATTTGTAAAAATTGTTGAAAAATGCATATTATAATAACCTCAGAATGACGCCATATAAGAAAACATATAAAAATCTACTTATATTTGAAAAGAAATTTAAAAATTTTTGACATATCAATGCTCCTAAGCGTTGATGCATCTACCTGTATTTTTCTACCATGGGAGGTGCATTGTAACTCATAGGGATCGGTAAGTCGACTTTCGATTAATTTGCGTTTAGTACGCAAAGTTCTGCAAGCCATAGTCGAGTATGGACTATGATGAAAAGCGATTGAGCAAATATTCATAATCGATTGTGCGACTTTGATTTTAACAACTGATTTTAACAGCATAAACCGAAAACAATATGGTCATTGGCGGAACAAAACGCATCTATATAAACTTTTCACTGGAGCACAACTTGGCTTGTGTTTGTATCTTGAGGATCGCCAACCTACCCTCTTTGCAATAATAAGGAGTTCGCTGAATAATCAAAAAAGTGTTATATGGTAAGTTTTTATACCCTCAGCTACATGGCTACAGAGATACATACATATAATTTGGCTGGTGCGCGATAACTCTCGAAGAAGTATCCGAAACTTGGTACATCGTAATATTATGATCAAACATAGATGGAGTTCGGAGATGGGAAATATAGATACACTCCTTCAAGTACCTCCAACACAAAAAGACCAAAGTTCCAAAGAACATCATTTATCACATGTAAAGAGAAGGAATCATCGAATTTTGTTTGAACCTTGCCTTAATATTTTTATCAGCAATCCACAAAGGGTTAAAGTTCAATGTCCAAAACGCTCAAAATGCAAAATGCGCATCCTATTCTTTTCAAACTTACACATTCCTATATTTCTACCAATACAAGATCCGATTTGATGATGGGATAAATCGGAACACTCTACCTGGTCATCCCCTGCAATGAATCAACATTTTCATGGATCAAAATACTGACTGTTATAAAATGTAAAATATGAGCCCAATTATATTCAAATTTTGAACACCTCAATATTTCTACCAACACAAGATCTGTGCTACAATTGCCCCTAATGACTATATGCATTTGTACTCTGGGCTTAGAAGCCTGAAATTAATCTTCTTTTATCAATATGGACAAGGAGAAACATGGGGTTCATTTCGATTTTAGTATATTAATTTTGGCCGTAAATCCGGTTCTGATGCAACACAAGAATATTAAAATATATATCAATAAAGGGTCATAAGTCAAGAAAGAACTCATGAAACGGTAAATATTTATTGCAAAATATATCTCTTAAATAATGTACATACAACCAAACGTTTTTAAACGGATTCGTAAAATCAGGAAACCTCAAACGCTATCAGTTCCAGACCCAAACGTCTATTTGGAGTAATGATAGATTTATTTGAAGCATCCAATGGAAGTATATTAAGACACTTACATTTAAAATGGTCATCAGAGTTTCGATAAAATCACATACATACATTACCAAAGTGTATGTTCATGAGGCTGAAGTATTACTCCCTATTATTGTTACTCTTTCCAATTATTATGTTTTTGAACACAGGCCCAATAAATTAAGCCTTAAACCTTAGTCTAAATGTATTTTTTATACCCTACACCTTGGAAAGAAATGTATTTTAAATTTGTCATTCTGTTTGTAACATCCCTTAATATTCGTCGTAGACCCCATGAAGTATATATATTCATGATCACCATAAAATTAAGTCGATTCAACGATGTCCGTCCATCACTTGATATGACGTTACTGCCCATATTATTTGATGTAGAGCTTTAAAATAGACACAATAGTTTGTATTGTTTCTAGGAAGGGATGTTATTGAAAATGTTTAAATTCTTGTTTAAGGTGATCGAAACTTTGGTATTTTTTAGTGACAACCTAGCTGAGTGTGATGGTGTTTGCGTGCCCAAGGCTTTATAAACCTTCCAGAATATTTCGCGATAAGATTCGGCATTTATTCTGATGCCACGGTCGATTAATACGAGCGGAGAGCGACCATCGGCTGTTATGGCGGCCCACACCATCACCATGGCCGGCGCTTGAGTTCTGGTGGCCAACGAAGGTTGACATTTTCAGCTGACCTCTTTGGCAAGTAAACACGATCTTTATGTTTGTTTACAAACTGCTGGACAACGAATGTTTTCTCATAGGAGAAAACCAAATTCGGCAGTTCACCACTATGTTCTATTTTCTTTATGTTGCTTTGTAAGCTCTTGCACTTTTTGGAATTTGAATGGCTTTATCCCGAGCTGATTTTTCAATATTTGTCGAATGGAATATTGCGATATGTTCAGCTGAAGATCCATTTTTCGGCCACTGCGACGCGAGTTTCAATCAAGTCGCTTCTTTACTTTTCGAACCATTTCTGCTGATGTTGTTGTCTTCTTCCCTACACTTCCTTGACGTCGGGAATAATTTTAACAGCTGGTTGCAGTTTATCATCTCACCCTGTTTATATCAATAAAATGTCATAAGTAAGCAAAGATCTCATGTAACGGTATCTCTTTATTTCTCTATATATCGATTGAAAATGTACCTAAAAGCAAAATATTTTGAAACGGATTCGTAAAATCCGGAATCCTCACACGCTAGAAGTTCCCGATAATTTTGAAGAAGAAATCATTCGTTGGACGCTATATCTGAGGTGGCACTTGACAAACAATTGGGTTTAATTGCGAAATATCGTGACGATGTCAGACCGGAACGTCTATTTAAAGTCATGATGGATTTATTTTAAGTATCTAGTGGAAGCATATTAGGACACTTACATTTAAAACGGTCGTCAGAAGTTTCGATAAAATCACCTATATTACCAAAATGTATATTCATGAGTCATCGAGGCTGAAGTATTACTCTCTATTGTTGTTACTCTATCCAATTATAATGCTTTTGAAAAAAGGCTCAAAAAATGAAACTTTAAAACTTAGTCTAAATGCAATTTTTATTTCCTGCATCTTGGAAAGAAAGGTATATTAAATTTGTCATTTCGTTTGTAACATCCTTAACTATTCGCCGTAGACCCCATAAAGTATATATACTCATATTCATGATCAGCATAAAATTGTAAGTCGATTTAACGATGTTCGTCTGTTCGTTCCATCTGTTGATATGACGATACAGCCCACATTATTTGACGTAGAGCTTTAAAATTGCCACAATAGTTTGTATTGTGTCTAGTTATGATGATTGTTACTGAAAATGTGTCTATATCGGTCCACGTGGTGGTATAGTCCCCATTTAACAGTATCCCGATATTTAGTATTTTAATGGCTCCTGTCAAAATTTTCGACGAATTTGTTTAGAAAATTGTATTTGTAGTTTGTAGTGGGTTATAGATCCGGTGGCAGAACACCATATATATAAATGTTGACGTTTTCGTTTAGCGCCCATACAACAATACATACAAATATTCGGTATTTTGATGATTTTTGCCACTATTATGCACGGGTTTGTAAAAAAAATTATATACACATAGTTCCTAATGGGCTTTATCCCCGGTGGCGAATTATTGAAAATCTAGGTCCACATTTTCCTATAGCACACATAAAACAGTACCCACCGATATTCGATATTTTGATGATCCTAGTCACAGTTACTCACGAAGTTGTTACAATTTTGGTATTTAAGTCTCGCAATCCTTGTAGTATAAAATTGTCTATATAGTTGCCCGGTTTGGTATGGCCCCAATATAACGACTCCACCCCCTCTTAAGCTTAACTGCAGTATTCAAACGATTAACTGATATTTGTAGTTTAAAGTGGAAAACGTTTGAATCCATATACTTTTATATGAAAATGTTTTCTGTGCCTAATGGTGAAGGGTATTACAAGTTCGACCGGCCGTACTTAATGTTTTTCTACTTGTTCTTTCTTGATTATCTATCTTTGGGGAGAAAGGAGAAATTCAGAATTTTGACAATTGATTTTTCTTGTTGAAGTGATTGAACGAGCTATAATAACAAAGCCCCTGAAAGCTTTTGAAATAAAAATGCTTCAAAAAATTGCCTTCTATAAATGATTTTTAGACCATGAAGTTTTCTAATGTTTTGTTATACTCTCCACCATAGTATGGAGGGTATATTAAGTTTGTCATTCCGTTTGTAACACCTCGCAATATACATTTTAGACCCACAAAGTATATTTATTCTTGATCAGCATAAAATTCTATGTCGATTTAGCAATGTCCATCCGTCTGTGGAAATTACTTCCGAACGAAATGAAGTATGCCAGAAAATTGTCTTTGGAAGTCGACGTTTTATAACCCCCATGGTACCTCCCTATATTCGCATTTGAATATTGTTATAGCTTGTGACAAAAGTTACCTATGCAGGTCCACGTCGTCGTATAGACCCTAATATACGGCTACATTCGGTATTTTTAAGATTTTAACAGAATTTTTAACGAATTTTATTTTTTGAAAATTGCCAAATTTGTACCAAATGGTGGAGGGTATTCAAAGTTCGGCCCTGGTGAACTTACAGCTTTTTTACTTGTTTTTTTCTCAAAGAGATTTTTACAACCCCCATTTTTTTAATTGCATATATGTACTAGCAAGTGCTCGCTACTTCATCAACGAAAAGTCCACTTTAGAATTATAGATTCATTTCAAGACTTCTTCGGGTTAGGACTCAAAATTCACAATTTGTTCAGTTGACAAACATTTGTAATCAGAACTTCATTCATCGTACTGCATTTTTTTAGACTTTAGACTTTATATATTATTCAAAAAGTTTTCAAAATCATTCGTTTTGAAGTTTTCCGAGCAGGATATTAGTAAAACCATTGCACAATGGATCCACATCCAATTTTTCTTACAAATCAGCAGTGACATCCATATCAAATTTCATGATTTCAGCTCTTTAATGTTTCCCTTTACGAAATTTACTACAATTGTAATACGCATACGCAAAATTAGCTCCTTCTCTCCACCCCATACAGTAACCGTGACATCCATATCAAAATTTAGGTTTTCAGTACTTTTCGTACAATTAAAGTATATATTTCCAAAACCACCTCCATTTCTGTATCCCAAATACTTACAGAGACTTCAATATCAAATATCGGGATTCCAGCTCAATTCCTTCACCCAAAACCTAATTTACTTAGTACATTTGGAACAATTATAGTACACATTTCCAAAACTAGCTACTTCTCACAACCACATACACAAACAGTGACATCCATATTAAATTTTACGATTTCAGCTCTATTCCTTCACCCCATACCAAACTCAGTACTATTTATTACATTTCGTACAATTAGAGTATACATTTCCAAACCCCCCTCCACATGTCCTGACTATAAATGAAGAGTGACCCCAATATGAAATTTCAGGTTTCAACACTACCAAATGATAACAAATATAGTGCTGTTTAGTACTTTTCGTTCACTTGTACCACACATTTCTAAAACCACCAATTTATCACAAACCTACCACCAACGGTGATCCCAATACAATATTTTAAAATTCCATAATTCATAAACCAAACTGTTCCAAATTTAGTACGATTCAGTACAGTTCGCACACTTAGTACACATTTCCAAAACTACCTTCATTTATAAAACTTACTTGCCAGTCTTGTTTTTCATACCAAATTTCAGTTATGAGCTCATCCGATCAGATAATGCCAAATGGTGCCATTTTAGAAGTTATGTTCCATTTTATAACATAACCTTAACCTTAACAAGTTAACAATTATCAGTCGGCTTTGTATGCCCTTAGCCAATGTTCCATTGTTTAAATATATTTTGACTTGTGTTATGATTATTCAAACGACCCTCCATGGACTAGGTTCCAAAGGAATTGACCACTATTTTCCATTGCGTGTAGGACCCCAATAAGTATTGCAATGGACAAAATTACAAGGAAATCTAACATTTTTATCCAATTTTATGCGAAATTATAAATACCATATTCATCACAGGTTTCAGGTTCTGGAAATATTGAGTTTTACTAATTACGAATGAAATCGGATGTTAATTTCGTATTTTATGAGCTTCATGCATATTCAAAAAATTTACTCTTTGTGGGGCAGATATCAGAAGGAGTGGACCGATATGATTCCATTTCAACACCAGACATTGGATTAAAAAAAATATAGGATGTGTGAAATTTGAAGCCAATCGGACTCTTACATCACATTATATAAGAGTTATAATTATTCACAATTTAGACCTTTGTGGTGGAGGTACTTGAAGAAGTGGACCGATATTATCCATTTTCTCACCTATTAGGATTTGGAAATTTGGAATCGGATTATTCTTTCTCTTTCTGTGCAGTAAAATATATATTTTTTTAATTTCGACCTTTTTGTGAGGAAGGTACCAGAAGGGGTGGCCCGACATAGCCATCTCCGAACTCGATCTAAATTTTATAATAATATTACTATGTACCAAGTTTGGACCAAATCGGATTCTCCCTTCAAGAGTTATTGTGCGCACAAGCCAGCCCGCCAGTCTGACAGACGGACGGACGTCACTAGTTCGATTCCAAATGTCCTGAAACGGATTTATGCATGTTTTGACCGTATCAAATGGTATATACCTTCTCTAGCCCTCTCTAGTAAAAAACCCTTCGGTACATATATTCTGCACTCCATCCGCGAATCTCATTCCAAATTTCAGAATTTTAGCTCGTTCCGTTTGTCCATTATAAAGTATTCAATGTTTAGTACGTTTTAGTATTTTTGTACCTAAAAATTTTTGTACTAAAATTATCACACTCCTACACAAGATTTTAGTTGTTTCAGCGGTTATTCCACGTCTCTTTCATATCTATAGATATCGTTTTATAAAGAAAGTATTAATTTTTAATATGGCCCACTCCTACAAGAAATCTTTCTAGTATGGATAGAAGCTTACATATGTATTTGAGCTTGTTTGAAACTTAAATTTTCTCAGCAAGAGATAGTTCTCGTAAAAATCCTAACATGGATCAATTATTTCTCTCTTTTAGCCAGGTTTCTAGAAAATATATTATTTTAAATCTTGTTAAATTGTTAACTACTGACAAAATGCTACCGAATAAAGTTTAGTGATTCTTAAAGTGGCGTTAAGATTAGTTTTCATTATTTTTGAATCTGCCTCAACTCAAATCAAGTCATTGAAGTTGAAGTGAATTGAACAGCACAGAAACGAGAAGAAGACACATTAAAATTCTGTAAAAGGATTTCACAAATCCGTTTCTAAAAGTAAAAGTCGCTAAATTGCAAGGGCCTATTCTGAGTCGAAATGCCAGCCTAAGCACCGAAGCGAATAAAAAAATTGCAAATCACATCAAAACAAAGGAAGAAAACACAATTCAAACCCCAAACTGAAACCGAAATAGAATCAGCTACGGAAGCGGCAGTGCCAGTAACGACAATAGCAGCAACAACTGAAAAGATAAAGGAAAACACATGGTGACAAATACTCAAACGCTCTCACTCCCACCACCACACGCACACATACACATGTCTACAAATAGGATAACCGAGCCTAAAACAGACAATGGAATTATTGAAATTCACCTCACATAAGGACGAAGCCAAAGCCAAATAAAAACACTGCAGAGCGAAGCAACTCTCAGCAAAAACAAACCCAACAAAAGCCAACGAAAGAGATGAGTTTAGGGTCTTAAATTTATTCAGTGTACTTAAGAAGTCAACCATTTGTCCTTTCGCCCTGTAAGCCTTATGACTTGGCATTGCCTCAAGAATCAAATTGCCGGGAGAAGATGGTCGGCCGGTCGGTCGCCTACTGCTGTGAGAATGTGAGGCTGGAGCTGCCATACAACACAACGAGGCATTAAATAATCACATCGATGACGAAAGATATCATATCCTGTTAAACGTTTTAAATGTTGTAAACTCCAATTACCATTGCCTTCGCGAAGGCAACAGAAATTGCAGGAAGCCGACAAGGCCAAAGCGGATGAGATGGCACATTGTAAACGAGCCTGGAGGTTTTTTTTTTGCAATTTGTCGTTTTCTTACAAAGATGATGCTGATAGAGAAGCAGAAATAAAGCAAAAAGACAACAGAAAGCAGGGAAACGAAAATACGTTTCGTTCAAAGGGAAATTCTTTTTTTTATTGGAAGAATATTTATCGACGAGTACATCGAAGTTTCATTTTATTTGCGAAGCAAAACAGTTATGTGATGATTCACATTTGCTGAATGTTTTTTGTCCAGTTGTGAGTTTTTAGAATACAAGAATATGAGATTTGAAATATTTGGTTACTTTGTTTCGTTACATTTTGTTGTTATCGTGAGTCCAATCGCTTGTGGTAGGAAGCTAAATTTATGCACAGAACTATCCTATTTCTAAAGGCAGGTCAAGTTCGAAAATGGGTATTTTGATGATTTTATACATATTTTTCAACTAAATATAAGACTCAATATGTAACTATCTCTGTACGAGAAAATTGTCTATTTTGTCTATTGTCTGTTTCTGTTTTGGTATAGTACCTATCATGGTAGAAGAACACAGGTAGGTGCATCAACGCTTGGGAAGTTTTTAATATGTTTTTTTTTTTTTTTTCACAAATAAATAGTTATGATATGAACTTATCAACAATTTTTACAAATTTGAATATTTTTATACCCTCCATCATATATAATATAGAGAGAATATTGAGTTCCTCATTCCGTTTATAACTCATCGAAATAATAATTTTAGACCCAACAAAATATAAATATATATATACTTGATCAGCGTATAATTCTAAGACGATTTTGCCCATCCGTCTGTTGTAATCATGCTAGAGTCAAAACAAATGAAGATAGGAAGCTAAAATTTTGCAACGATATGTCTTTCGTCTGCAGGCAGGTAATCGATATTCGGTATTTTTGATGATTTTAACAACACTTTTAATGGAATTGTCTGAAATTCTACACGTTACTACTTTACCCTCTGAAAAAGAATTCTTCTTCTATATCTATAAAAGAGGAAAATGTTTGTATGTTTGTTTGTTTGTTTGTTCGTTTGTTTGTAATTTATGGACTCGAAAACCGCTGAATAGATTTTCCTGAAATTTTCCATATATACTACAACATCGCCTGAAAGTAACATAGGCTATATACATTTATGAATTTCCACTTGGAACTGGAGATATAGCATCAGAATCGGAGGTACCTCCCAAAATTTTTTATTTTATATGCACATATCTATTGATTGGTTGAAGATACAGTCTCCAAATTTGGAATACGTAACGGAATTTGGAACAAAAATAAGTTTGCCAAATTATATTGAAATCGCTTCAGATTTGGATATAGCTCCCATATATATTTTTGGCCGATTTCAAGCATTTGATGCACCAAACACGCTATGTATCCCCAATTTCAATGAAATTTTAAACGTATGATAGATTTTATCTAAAAAATTGATTTCCCAAATTATATTGAAATCGGTTCAGATTTGGATATAGCTCCCATATACATTTTCTACCGATTTCATGTATTTGGTGGACCAAACACGATGTGTATTTCCAATTGTAATGAAATTTAAAATAAGTAACGGAATTGGGAGCCAAAATGAATTTGTCAAATTAAATTGAAATCGGTTCAGATTTGGATGTAGCTCCCATATATATTTTCGACCGATTTCATGTATTTGATGCACCAAACACGCTATGTATTTCTAATTTCAATGAAATTTGGAATGTGTAGCGGAAATTAAAACAAATATACATTTGTCAAATTATATTAAAATCGGTTCGGATTTGGATATAGCTCCCATATATATTATCCGCCGATTTCACATATTTGATGCACCCAAAGCGAGAGAGACAAAATCTGGCACCAGAAAAAATTGCCAAATTATATTGAAATCAGTTGAGGTTTGGATATAGCTAACATATATATTTCGGCCGATTTCATACATGTTATGCACCAAACATGTTATGTATGACCGATACCAATGAAATTCAGAATGTGTGGCGGAATTTGGTTACAATAATAAATGTGACAAATTAATTGGAAATTAGTTAAGATTTGGATATAGCTCCCATATATATATTATCGGCCGATTTCACATATTTGACGCACCAACTTCAATGAAATATGAAAGGTGTGGCGGAATTTGGTGTAAAAGTATTTTTTTTAAAATTATATATAAACCGGATCAGATTGGGATATGATTTTAATAAGAACCATTGACCCACAACGCCTTAGGCTAACACTAAAAAACAACACAACAATTGATTTGAAATACGCTTATTACGGCGAAGTATGTTGCTATCTCTAATTCACTAATTACAATAGAAATGCCACTTAACTTCAAAAGATTGCAGTTTACTGCACGCTTGGTATTTGCTATGAAATAAATAAATCCGAAGGACAAACCCTTCGTGTACGTATGTCATGTTACTGCTTTTCTAATGGTTTTGGTTATTTACGCATTAAAGTAGTGCAATAATTTTGTTTTAATTTTTAAATTTGTTTTTTTTTTAACCAACATATATTCGTAAATAAAATTTTGAATGCATATAAAATCAAAAGGGGTAGCGAAGCGCACCGGGTTCAGCTAGTTGTCTATATAGGCCCACGATGAAGTTCATAATGGGTACTACAACCAATGACAGAAAATTCCACGTCTTAGTATAGCCCCCTTACAACGGTGCCTCCCTTTATTCGGTATTTTGATGATATTAGTGGCATTATTCGCCGGAATTGTTTCGAATTTCGTATTTGAAATTCGGAATCGTTAGTACAGCCTATGACAAAAAATGACTTATCCAGCACCACGTCTTCGTAAAGCCCCCATATAAAGGTTTTTGTTTATGCCGTATTTTTCGATGGATTTTTTTTTAATTTTCAACTTCCTTCTGAATGGTGGAGGGTATAAAAAGTTCGGCCCCGACGAACTTAACTCGTTTTTTACGGCTTAGAGATATATATTTCCTAGTTAAGAAGCCAGAATGTAAAGTAAAACAAGTTAAAAAGCACTAACTTTTAATACCCTCCACCATTTGAAACGAATTTGGAAATTTTTAAAAAATACAATCCTTAAAAAATTCTGTTAAAATTTTAAAAATACTGAATATAGCCGTTATATTAGGGTCTATACGACGTGGACATACATAGGCATTGTTTGTCATAAGCCATTACCATATTCAAATTCGAAACTTCAAATAAACAGTGAATAATGTAGCTAAAATCATCAAATAGTAGGTGCCATTAAATTGGAGCTGTGCAAAGACCTGAACCAGCATAGACAATTTTCTGTCACAGGCTGTAGCATCCATTACGAACTTCAAATACCACATTTCAAACAATTTCGGTGGGTATTGTAACTAAAATCGTCAAAATACCGAATATGGGGAGGTACTGATATATGGGGCCTATACGAAGACCTGAACCCGCATATACAATTTTCTGTCACAGACTGTAGTATTCATTACGAACTTCAAATACCAATTTTGAAACAATTACGGTGAATAATGTCGCTAAAATCATCAAAATACCGAATATAGGGAGGTACCGTTATATGGGGGCTATACGAAGACGTGGACCTGCATAGACAATTTTCTGTCTTAGGATGTAGTATCCATTTTGAGCTTCAAGTACCAAATTTGAAACAATTCCCGTGAATAATGTCTTTAAAATCACCAAAATACCGAATATCAGGAGGTAACGTTATATGGGGGCTATACGAAGACATGGACTTGCACAGACAACTTTCTATTTTAGACTGTAGTATTCATTACGAACTTCAAATACCAATTTTGAAACAATTCCGGTGAGTAATGTCGCTAAAATCATCAAAATACCGAATATAGGGAGGTACCGTTATATGGGAGCTATACGAAGACGTGGACCTGCACAGACAATTTTCTATATTAGGGTGTAGTATTCATTTTGAACTTCAAATACCAAATTTGAAACAATTCCCGTGAATAATGTCGCTTAAATCATCAAATACCGAATATCGGGAGGGTACCGTTATATGGGGGCTATACGAAGACGTGGACCTGCACAGACAATTTTCTGTCTTAGGGTTGTAGTATCCATTTTGAACTTCAAATACCAAATTTGAAACAATGCCGGTGAAAAATGTCCCTAAAAATCATCAAAATACCGAATATAGGGAGGTATCGTTATATGGGGGCTATATGAAAACGTGGACCTACATGGCCCATTTACGAACTTAACCTGCCTACTGGAAAAATAAACATGTGTGCAAAATTTTAGCCATATATCTCAATTCATTCGAAAGATAGCGTGATTACAACAGACAGACAGACGGACAGACAGACGGACAGACAGACGGACAGACAGACAGACAGACAGACGGACATCGCTAAATCGCCTTAAAGTTTTACGCTGACCAAGAATATATATACTTTGTTGGGTCTGACATGAGTATTTCGAGGAGTTACAAACGGAATGACAAAGTTAATATACCCTCCATAGTATGGTGGAGGGTATAAAAAAATGTAAAATAAATACGATAAGATGAATATGGAATACAGGATGGCGAATGGACATAGGAAGTGCTTAAGAATTTGAATTAGATTGATTGTAAATTTGACGTTCAAGAAGTCTCGCAAGCAAGAGGGTGAACGACTCGTGGACAATTGTGAACTAAGCTGTACCGACATCGCGATGTCTTAGCCTTTGCAGATGGATCAGAACCCGTTTGGATTCGGCAGCTCACTGTCTACTATTTATATTTGAGCTATGATACGGTACAACGAGCCGAAGATAATGTGGAATAGCGACCCGAAGCTCCTGCGGGAGAGCGAGCCGAAGTACATATGATGGAATTACAACTTTAGCTATATTATAGCTATAGATCCCATATATGTGTTCCATCAATTCTCTTTATACCAATGATATTTTGTATGAGAGGTCAAAGCAGCAGAAATCGATTCAGATTAAAATGTAACTCCCATATACTAGTTCCAATTTTAACGACTCTGAGGCCATTAATAACGGTTTTAGTTGTTTGATTTATTTCACACAAATTTGGGCAAATATTTGACGAAAAATGTCAAATATAGCTTTGTCACAATCTGACCACAAAATATTATTTGACGGCAAATACAAAAACATCTGATTTTGGAAAAAGAAAATTTTTTGCTAGGAAACAAAAAATTTGACCCGTCTACCGATAATGTGAACACTTATGGTCAATTAATAGACCCTCAGCTAGATTACCAGAGAGGGTACATATCATTTGATACGGCCAAAACGTGCCTTATCGAAATAACGGTTTTAGACCCTAGATCTCTTTGGACCAAATTTGTTTCAGGACATTTGGAGTCGATCTAGCATTGTCCGTCCGTCAATCCGTCTGTCTGTCTTGATGGTACACACCATAACTCACGTATGGAGTATCCGATTTGGTACATTGCAATATTATTAACAAACCAGTTGGGAGATGGGCAATATCGGTCCACTCTTTCTGGTACCTCCTCCAAAAAAGGCAGAAATTATGAAAAATATATTTTCTGCACAGAAAGAGACGCGATAATCCGATCTTGCTTCAACTTTGCGAATCCTAATATTTGCATAAGAGCTAGGTCAGATACGAAAATGACAATATCGGTCCACTCCATCAAGCACCTCCCCCCACAAAAGGTCAAAACTTGGAATAATTACAAATTTTATAGAATGTGATGTAAGAGTCCGATTGTCTTCAAATTGCACACATCATAAAATTTTTATTAACCCAAGGTCTGGTCAAAATTTTGAATATCTATGAAGCTCATGAAACGCGAAATTAACATCCGATACAGGTGGACTAAAAGTCAAATTTGAAATAAAATCTTCGAATTTGGAATATTTACTTCTAGGTTGATTTCAACCTTATGTGCGACACTCCATGAGATATTACGTTTTTGCATATTTTGCCACATATTTTTTTGGTTTTTGAAAATTATATAAGAATATCTTCTAATTTATTTTTATTTGAAGGTACAATCCTTCCTATTAATATTAATTTCATTCAAATGGCTGTCTCGGCAGACCATGCCGTGTAGATCGGTCCAATTTGTAAGCGCTTTATCGATTGTGTGAAGCTGTATTTCACCAATGGCTTCACGAATATTGTCCTTTAAAGCAACAATTGTCTTTGGTTTCTCGGCGTAACACTTATCCTTGACGGCACCCCATATATAATAGTCCAACAATGTCAAATCCAGCTCTGAGCTGGCAAATGTCGCAAAACATTGAGTGTAGCTTCAGCGTTGAGGCAATTAGCGCCGTCTTGTTGGAACCAAACGTTGCCAACTCGTTCAACCTGGCCACTCCTTGCCTCAGTGACTCGTTCTGTGTCTTAAATGCGACAATTTTGCTTTATTCCGCACGAAGTTGCGGTGTTTCCCTTCTTCCAAGACTTGTAACGACCCAAACTTACAGGTTTTATAATAACAATACCTAATCGTGAATATTTTCGTAATTAAATAAGGTAAATGTCTAATGACAAATCGTCGTTTTATATGCCATGAAGAATGCAAGTTGTGGACTCACCCATAAAACTCCCACGCAGTCTCCAAGCCTCCAAGTTGACGGAGGAACTTAATGCCAATTTGCTATTAAAGTTAAAAATAAAGCTTCATTTCATATACCACGATTATTTAGAGAATGCGGATATAATTGTTTATAATCAACTCGAGGTTTCATCAGGTTCCATCAATAATTCTTGGATATAAAAAATGTCTCATCCGGCAAATTAGAATGTTGAATATTGGTCAAGATATGCCTTTTCTTGATATGGCATTAAGGATAATATTCTTCTTTCCACGACAAAACGTATTGATGGTTGTTTAACGGGATAAAGCACCTGAACCAGAACTAATAAAAAATGAAGTCCGATCGGTTGTCCTTTAGAATATTCCGAAGAAACCTTTTTTATTTATGGGGAAAATCTTGCTCGAAATTGCCAAAAAAAGTAGTTGCACAACAGCATCTAATTTTCAGGCTATTTAAAATGGATTTGCACTACAAAAGATCTTGTTTTTATTGGGATTTCATATCCAACAAAATTGTTCTTTTTTATTTCCCGTCTGAGCTTCTTGGTGTCTCCTCAAAAATAATTCTTCTTTATCTTTTATTTTTAAATTGACAAAAGCATTTTTTCCTACTTTCACAAGACCTCCTATGACTTCCAATCACTTATTTTTAATGCAAGCCACACACGATACAACTGGTTGTACAACTTGGAGAGGTTGTATTCAAGATTGTATCGTTTTTGGGGCAGTTGTACCAACCGATTGTAACGTTTGTGGGCATTTCGCATACAATTTCATTTTGCGTTTATTTTTGAAGAGGTAACACCATTGTTTCGCACATCAAAACAATACGAAATCCAATCAAATATGTGATTTTATTATTTAAAATGGAATTTCAAAAATCTATATATATAAATGAAAGTTGTGTTAGTTACTACGCTTATAACTTAAGAACCGCTGAACTGATTTTAATGATTCATACAAATTCGGAATTGTCTCCTATCCGAAAAGGATAATATACAAAAAAAATCACGTAAAAATGTGATATATTAACATTTTCATTTGACTTTTGAAATGTACAATAGTAATGTTTTATTTTGCATGATTTTTTCCATTTTGACTTACTTTTTTCTAATGTACATTTGTAGTGTTTTTTATATTTTATTTTTGAATTCGAATATTAATATCAATTTATTTAATTGACTTGATTTCTTGAGAACTGAAATTGATGACGGGTTACATGGAAGTGTAGTACCGAATTATGTGGTGGCGGTGGTGGTGACGGAATAGATGATATCGAAATAATTTAACGCGGTCACACCAAAGTTAGAAGATAATAACCTTTTCAAAATCGCTAAAAAAAATTACGAAAAAAGAGATCTCATTACAAAAATTCTCAAAACGGGAAAATATCGAAAAAATGTCCAATGGAATTGAATTTTAAAATAAAAGTACATTCTATTGACAAACTTTGTAAGGATCTTTAAACAGTTCCTGTAAAAAATCAGCGAACAAGTTGAAGATTTTTTCAATTTGTTATTATTCTTTTGTCATTTTTTTTTTTTCAATTTGTATTATCATATTGAATTCAGTGGATTTTTTGTGAACAAAACAAAGAATAATTTTTCACTATATACAATTTTTCACCAAAAAATGAAATAAGTGCGAAATACGATTGTAACTAACATCTACCTTTCAACTCCAGGGCCTACATCGTGCTTCAGCTGGAAGATGCGCAGACATTTAAACAAACAAAAATGACCGAAAAAGACTAATGGGGCTCATTTCAAAGCGTGGACCTACTTCTTTCATGTGACAATAATCCGTCCAAAGAGTACCGTCTCTGGGAGTACAATCAGTAAAATACCAAATATAAAGGGTGCAAAATAGTAGAGCGAATGGGACTTTTAGTAAGAAAAGGATTTCTATCCTTCCAAAAATTCTTCCCGAACATTTAAGATACCTTAAATCGCTTTTTCATGACCTGCAATATGATATATGATATCGATCATAAATAACCATTGTATGATTTAAGCTATTTTTGGAGTCTTCGTCATTTTCTTCTATTTTTGGCCCTTATTTGGCATCTTTGTTTCTAAGGGAGTAGAAAATTCTCGGAGTAGGGCCCATATTGGTCTTGACCACTAAAAAATTGTATTTATGCTACCCTGGCGTAAGGAACCATCGTACAGATAATTGCCACATAGAAATTTATTCATGTAAAGTCCCCACATTGGAGTATCCCAAGTCCACTTTCACATCTAATGTGTGGTCAGAAAAGAAAAATTTGTATTCTATTGAATTTGTAACCCCCAAGAGAATATTGGTTGGGAACGTAGATATAGATGTACATCCCAAATCAAATAAATTGTGAGAAACAAGAACAAATTATAAATATAAGAAAGTAGCACGGGACCGAATATTTGTTGAATCGTCATTGAATTATACTATGATGAAAAATATGGACTTTATGGCGTCTCCAATTTACAATTTAAATGACAAATAAAATTAGTTCCCATCTTACGGTATTGGAGTAAAATAGTAATTATATTTGATTATCCTGAAATCAGTCTGCCCTCAATTATGAGATGGATAAAATTATTTTTACTTATTTAAATCACGTGAATTTTTTTCAGTTTGACATGCTATGTTGTTCTGCTATATTTTCGATTTAACCTCTATTTGTCATCTTGGATTATAAGGGGTGAAGAAAGTTTTCAATGTAGGTCGATGTTTCGCAGTAGTGCCCATATGAAGGTACTTCCTGATTTTACCTTATTTCAAAGGATTTGGCTAAAAATGTGTATTTGGGGGGGGGGGGGGGGTGAAATCGTACACAAAAATTTCAACATATCTACAAATTTTAGAATTTTCTCCATGTAATAGTACCCCCACAAGTCCACCTTTTGGCGGACTTATGAGAACTCTAATGCACAATCTGAGGTGTTAATGGGTTTAAAAAAGTAATTAACTTTGGCTATTCTTAAATCATTCAGCCCTCAATTATGAGGTGTACAAAATACAGTAAATTCCAAATTACTGCTCATTTGACTAAAAACTAAAAATTAATCGACCAGTACATGAACACTTATAACAGTCATATCTTTGAATAATTATGCTTTGACAAATATGCATAATAGACTAAAACTACGGGCCGGCAACGCGGACAGGGTCAGCTAGTATATATATATATATATATATATATATATATATATATATATATATATATATATATATATATATATATATATATATATATATAGAAATGTTCTCGGTGACGGTAATGGCTATAAAATTATTTATTTTGATTTCATATGCATTCAACATTTTATGTACGAATATTTTGTGGTTAGAAAAAAAATTCAAGAAAAAGAACGTAATTGAAATACTTTACCAATGTGTGAACATGCCAGGAACAGCTGACCATGAGAAAAGCAGGAACATGCCAAATTTAGTCCGCATTCACGCTTTAAATTCCGGTACACATTCCAAATTTCATAGAAATTGGAGGTACATACCGTGTTTGGTCCATCAAATATGTGAAATGGGAGCTATACCCAAATCTTAACCAAGTTAAGTTGTCAAATTTATTATTTTAACCTAGTTCCGCCACTTATTCTTAATTTCATTGAAATACATATCGTGTTTGGCGCATCAAAAATGTGAAATCCGCCGAAAAAAAAAATAAAAAAATAAATATATATATATATATATATATATATACTAGCTGGCCCGGTCCGCGTTGCCGGCCCGTAGTTTTTGTCTATTATGCATATATTCCCAAGCATTTCACGCTTTGAAATGAGCCCCATTAAGCTTTTTCGGTCATTTTTGTTTGTTTAAACGTGTTCGCATCTTCCAGCTAACCCACGATGTAGGCCCTGGAGTTGAAAGGTAGATGTCAGTTAACATCCTATTTCGCACTTATTCAATTTTTTTAGTGAAAAATTATTCTTTATTTTGTTCACAAAAAAAATTGACAAAAAAAAGAATAACAAATTGAAAAAGTCTTCAACTTTTTCGCTGATTTTTTACAGCAAATGTTTTAAGATCCTTCCTTACAAAGTTTGTCAATAGAATGTACTATTACTTTAAAATTCGATTCCATTGAAAATGTTTTTTTTTGATTTTTGCAATGAGATCTCTTTTTCATGATTTTTCAGCGATTTAGAAAAAGTAATTATCTTTTAACTTTGGTGTGACCGCGTTAAATTATTTCGATATCATCTATTCCGTTTCGTCACCTCATAATTCGCTACTACACTTCCATGTAACCCGCCATCAATTTCAGTTCTCAAGAAATCAAGTCAATTAAATAAATTGGTATTAATATTCTAATTCAAAATAAAATATAAAAAAAACACTACAAATGTACATTAGAAAAAAGTAAGTCAAAATGGAAAAAAAATCATGCAAAATAAAACATTACTATTGTACATTTGAAAAGTCAAAATGAAAATGTTAATATATCACATTTTTACGCGATTTTTTTTGGATATTATCCTTTTCGGAGAGTAGACAACTCCGAATTTGTGTGAATCGTTAAAATTAATCCAGCGTTGCCGGCCCGTAGTTTTAGTCTTTAATGCAAATTTTGCATAGCATAATATTTCACAAATCTAGCTCATAAAGGTAGAAATAAATAACTATGGAAGGAGGGCAAAATAATTTCTGAATAGTCAAAGTTAATTACGCTTTTACACCCATTACCATAGCACCTTAAATTGCGCATTAGAGTCCCCAAAAAGTCTATGTTCTTGTTCATAGAAAAATTCAATGACGATTAAGCAATACCCGCGTTGTTGTCCCTCAATCGGTAAACATCACTATAGATCGGCGGGCCTGGGGACTATATGGGGACTGTACCAAAATATTTACGTATGTTGACATTTTTCTGTAAGATGGTTCTCTACTCACAAAGTAGCCTAAATACAGCAAATAATAGCCAAAATAGTTGAAAAATCAGGGATACATTTATATAAGGGTTATACCAAAACGTGGCCCAACCAATATTCTCTTGGGGGTTACAAATTCAATAGAAAACAAAATTTTCTTTTCTGACCACCAATTAGATGTGAAAGTGGACTTGGGGATACTCCAATATGGGGACTTTACTTAAATAAATTCCTATGTGGCAATTATCTGTATGGTGGTTCCCTACCCCAGAGTAGCATAAAAACAATTATCAATCAATCTTTATGCGAAAAGGTTCTCCACCTCCTTAGAAACAAAGATGCCAAATAATGGGCAAAATATTTAAAAAGTGACCAAGACACCAAAAATAGCTTAAATCATACGATGGTTTTATAAATATGAAATCGGGTTGTACCCTTATCCGTGAGTTATGATCGATATCATGACCTGCAAAAGCGATTTAAGGTATCTTGAATGTTTGGGAAGATTTTCTGGAAGGATAGAAATCCTTTTCTTACTAAGAGTCCCATTCGCTCTACTATTTTCCACCCTTTATATTTGGTATTGGAATTGCAATCAGTGAAATACTGAATATAAAGGGTGTAAAATGGTAGAGCGAATTGGACATTTAGGAAAAAAAAAACTTTCAAGATATCTTAAATCGCTTTTGCAGGTCACGATATATGACCCCCGGATAAGGGTACACTCCTTTTTCAAGTATAGTTTACATTTTAACCATATTTCACTCATACGCATTTTAGCAAAAGTTGGTAATTTGAGAAGAAACCATCCTCGCAAAAAATGATCACGTTTTGGTATAACCATTATATAATTTAAGCTATATTCGGGGTTTTCGACATTTTTCTTTCATTTTTCAGGCCTTTATTGGCATCTTTGTTTCTACGGGTGTAAAAAACCTCTTCTCATAAAATTTTGACTTTTGGAGTAGATTCCATCTTGGTCTTGATCAAATTCATCAATTGATTTGGCTAAAAAATTGTATTTAGGCTACTCTGGGATAGAGAATCGTCTTACAGATAATTGTCTACATAGGCATTTATTTGAGTATAGTTCCCACATTAGTGTACCCGCAAATCCACTTTCCTAACCAATGTTTGGTCAGAAAAAAAAATTTGGTATGCTATTGAATTTTTAACTCTCAAGAGAATATTGGCTGGGAACGTAGATGTGGGATGTACGTCTACATGCTTTGAACTCCGAAATATCAAATTGTGGCAGAAACATGAAAAAATCACGAATATTATTTTTTGGATCGTTATTGAATTATACTATGAAGAAAAATATAGACTTTATGGGTTTTCCAACACACAATTTAAATGAAATTAATTCCTATCTTACGGTAATGGGTGTAAAAGACCAATTATCTTTGACTATTTTGAAATCATTCAGATCAGTATTCTATAATGCTTTAAAAAATGTGCATTAAAAATTAAAAGTAGGGGCCGGCAACGCGGACCGGGCCAGCTAGTTAATAATAAATAAAAGCTATTGACTCAATTATAGAGCATGACTTTTTTTCCGGTGTCATCTTAACTCAAATAAACTCTATGAAAAGTGAAGTTCTACAAAGAGGTTGTACACTATGTTGTATCGTTTGTGACCGAAACGCACAATTTGAGTACTCTCCAAGTTGTACAACCAGTTGTATCGTGTGTGGCTTGCATAATGTTTCTAATCGAATGTGAATTGGTCTTACCACAGGTCACAGACTATATGAAATTTTCGCACATATTCTGCAGCATGAATTTCAAAGTAATTTAGAAACAAAATTTTATATGTGCATGGGAGATTCATCTAAATCTAACAGATTATTCAAAACTAAAATAGGGTTCAAATTGATTTGGAGTCGAAGTCTAACAAAGCGACTCGACTCCAAAACCCTCTCAAGACATATTGCAAAGACATAACAGTATAAAGATAGGACAAGACAGGGCCAAAATATGGCAACCCTGTGAAAATACCTCCGTTGTTATGATATCATACCAACATCAATGATTCAAACCGCTAAGCTGATTCAAACCGCTAAGACAATATGCAATTTTTTTGAAAGGTCTATGGAATAGAATTTTGAAACCAAAATGTTGGGGTTTTCAAACTTTTATTTGTTTTTCGTTTCTCTAATTGTGGGGTTTATAATAACATGTCTCTGCCATGAGCTGTTACTCTATGTATTGTAGACACAAAATGCATTTTGTTTAGTTTTTACCATTTCATGTCTTTGCATATTGTTTAAATTAAAAATGTATAAGGAATATTTCAGTTTGAATGAAAAAAATTGATTTTTTTGTCTAAAGAAAATGAATGCGAATGTTTTTTTTTTGTAAAAATGTATTAAAATTTCCAACTTTTAATAAGAATTGAAAGTTAACGTTATTTATTTTAAATATTGTCATAAATGGATGTGCACAAGATGAAAAAAAAAATAAACTAAGACAACCACGGCTCACATCAACAACTACCAGCCACTCAACCACTTTAGTTTTGTTCCCATATTTATGGTTGCCGTTGTTGCAATAAACATTTGTTACAACAAACATTTATGTATTTGTTGGTGGAACCCAGCACGTCATGCATGTTGTGACCACGTTTCACCACGACTGCATTTGATGTTATTTTATTATCTAATTTTCATGCTTTGCTCTGTTCAGCTCCTTTCATTGCCCCAACATGTCGACCATTTCAATTCAATGTTGAGTTGTCCACCTCTTAACGGCTCAACACTCTTCAGTGGCTGTAACATTCGCTTGTATTGATCGCAACGATAACAGGTTGTTCCTTTGTGCATTAGACCGTAAACGAGTCCGGCAATAATCATATGGAATGGCCGTGCAATAATATCCTCAAATGAAACGTTATAGGGATGCCAGGATAGAAAAGCAATTATATTGAATCGAGTTCGATGGCGGACTACATACATTTACTGATTGCGGTTCCTTCTGTAAAAGTTAAGGATTCACAAATCGAGCCTTTTAGACCAAAGGTCTCTTTGGACCAAATCCGTTTCAAGGTATTTAGAGTCGATCTAGCGTTGTCGTCCATCTGTCTGCCTGGCTGGTGCCCACGATAACTTTCGAAGGGAGGGAAGATTTGGTCCAAACATCGTGATATTAATATCAAACTTAGATCAAGTTCGGAGATGGGCAATATAAGTACACTCCTTCTGGTACCTTCCAAACAAAAGGCGGCATTTTTAAAGGAAATATTTTACTGCACAGAAGGAGAAGGGATAATCCGATTTTGCTCCAACTTAGGAAATTCTAGTATTTGAATCAGCCAATTTTATCAATCAATTTCGGTCCACTCTATAAAGCACCTCGCCCATTATGGTTCAACATTTTGAACAATTATAACTATTATAAAATATGATAAAAGAGTCGGATTTTCTTCAAATTACACACATTAAAATATTCAAAAGGTAACAATTTTGAATAGCCATGAAGCTCATAAAAAGCGAACTTAGCTGGGTTCAAATAGAAATATACAATATGATTTCAAAGATTCGACTTCTAAAATAGATTATGCTCCAAATGGACTACAGATAAAGCCCCCCTCTCTCTTAAATAGTAGATTTTAAACATCCTATCACAATCTTCCATCTATTCTGGAGGTTGAATCAGAAACCGAGATGCAAAGTTGTAGACCAAGTTATAACAAATTTTCAGATATGTGCACCGGAACTTTGAATTGCCATCCCTACCACGAAGCGCGACATTTGTCGGCTGAATGTTATTTGTTAGAATTTGTCACGTTACTTTACAATGGCATTTAGTAGGCGATAGAATACAAAATTTGCCATACATTACACCCGGTCCATTGTGTTCTGTTGTGCCATGGAATAGCAGAGTATCCCACAATGCACAATGCTGATTACCCAACCAGATGGCTGTCTCTGCCTCTATGGCCATGTTGAATCTGTGGTTAGACATGGCTTGGATGTGTGTTTACCTCGTTTTTTTATTTTAATAATAATAGAAAACATAAAATAGCGTTTAACTAATATTAAGTTAGTGTGGTCAGTGGTCCTGACAATGGCGGTTACATAAATTCAACAGGATGTTGTCATGCGGAGTAGAATTTCACAAAAACTAAGAATCACATAATAATGTGACAATAATGATTTGAAAACAACAATAAAGGGTAATGTTCTGTGTCATATTTAATTTATTTATCCACTTATAGTCTTGAATAGTGGTAGGGTTGTTCAATTCGAAATTATTCATTAAACGGAATTATCAATTTTTAGGAGGAAATATAAAAAAAAAAACTAACGAAAGAAACGTGTAATATGCATAGAAATTCCATTGAAAAAAGGTTTTTAATTATCAAAATGCCGAATATCGAATGTGGCGAAAATCTTAAAAATATCGAATATCGGAACATACTGTTATATGAATGGACCTTCATGGATAATTTTCTGCCATATGAATGGACCACCATTACAAACTCCAAATTTGAAAGAGTTCCCTCCTCACAGACGGTCAACATTTCTTATTTATTTTATATAAACCAAAAATAAGAGGGAGGTGTCAACGAATTTGTGAAAAAAAAAAAAAAAACTTAAAACAGGTATAAAAATACGAACATAAAACCAGTAGAGAAAAATCAAAAGTCGAGCGGGCCCGACTATATGATACCCTACACCACTATTCACATTTAGTAAAGCTCCAGTAACAAAGGAATTTATTTCAAGTAGATCAAATCAACCATCAACATTTGGCTTAAGAGCAGTTATAGTTTGCTGTAGAGTGCATAATATCACTTGAAGAAGGATTGTATTAAAAAAATATATATCGGAGACGAGTTGCACAAAATGGAAACATACGTCCTTAAATTCACTCCATTTGGGCTGATATTAGCCATTATTTGCACAATAAACCTAAAGGATTAAGGGTATATGTGGGAGCTGTATCCAAATCTTAGCCGTTCTCGTTAACATTTTGCAAAGGTATTTCCTAGCTTTATAAGATATATGGTACTAAATATCATTGTTGTTTATATTACGAATGTGAGGGACTTAAACACCAAATCGGATGAAACATATATATGGGCGCTATAGCTATATCTGAACAGATTTTTAATTTAATATACTTGCTTCTAGTTTGAATTCGATCGGATATGCCAAAATTCAGGTTATTTGGACTGATATTGGCCATTTGGGGCACAATTAACCCGTAATCGGTTGAGGAGCTATATCCAAATCTAGACCGATCTTTACAAAATTTTAATACACTTATTTCAGAGCTGTATCTGATATCTGGTACCAAAGATCATTGTAGTGGAATGCATATTACGTTTGTGAGGGACTTTAAATCTCAAATCGGATAAAACATATATATGGGAGCCATAGCTATATCTGGATGAATTCAGTCGTAATTGCCAAAATTCACAATTAACTCGATAGTTCTTTGAAGATCCTCAAAATTAACTATGGGTCTATCTCGCTTCCTTCTCCATGTTACGAAAAATACATAAACACAAACACATGCACAAAAACTATGTGGTGTAGGTATAAAAACCGACTGATACATTGTAACTTATTTAAAAATCAAAAAAAGAGTTAAGAAAAAGAGTAAAGAAATGCTCAGTGACTTTAGACATTAAAGCATTTTGGGGAAAAGTCAAATGTTTGAGTAAATTAAAAATTTATAAACAATTGCTCACTCTTCTGAAACGACAACAAGTTTTACTAATAATTTATTTACTAATGGTATTTTTGTTATCAATAATTAAATTGTCATTAACAAATAATGCATTTAAAAATTGTAATTTATTAAAATTGAATAGTGCAAAACTAAACAAGAATGGAAAATATCAAAGGCGGTGGGTTTACCCTACGCCACTACAGGTATTGTCTCATTACATTGGTTCCTAGTAGACAAAAGGACCGCATAACGATTTTACATACGAGATCAAATAGAAGACACATGTATATGAGAGACAATATTTCTCCACTATCTTCTCGTACTTGGACCCCATGAGATGAATCCATTTCATGACATCTGAATTTGTTCCAGCAATGTACGGTTTCAATCTGGATGTCTTGTACGCACTTTAAATATTAAATGAAGTTTACCGTTTTGTTTAAAAATAGCACATCGCAATATTTTTTTTTATCAAACTTTGATCCAGCTCATAGCTAGACCATATTGCTCCACTCCTTCGGGAACCTACCACAACTACCTGCTGTAGATTAGGCAAGGTAGAACATTTGGCAAGATAAGGACGAAATGATTCATAGATATTTTTTAAATGCAAACATGCGATAATTTATGTTAATCCGTGCAAATATTGATGTTCTGGTAGCTCCTCCACAAAACTTCCAGGTTACAAATTATTTATTTCATGTAAAAAGATATTGTCCATGGGAAATAACGAAAACTAATTCTCGTACAAAACCATACAGTTACGAATAAAAATTACTCTCATAAAATGTTAAATTGTTATCCTATCTAGCCCGAACTTCACACATCAAAATAGTTCTGACATATTAGATCTTGTGTCAAAATGGGATATCATGGTACTTCCCTCACAAACAGCCAAAATCTCAATAAATAATAAGATTCAGAGCATCAGTCGTATAGCCAAAAGATGTATACTCTCAATGTTATGATCGTTTATTTAAGAACATTTTCTTGCGTTATGATTATTCAAACGTTTGACCCTTTATGGGGTCAGTGGGCCAATATTGTCTATTTCATATCTGACATAAACATTATACAGGGTTGCCCATATTCGACGGACCTATTGCCCTTTGGGCCCATTCCAATCGACGCAGGCAACATTCTTTGCGTCAATTGAATTGTGTACGGGAACAAATGCAAATCAATGCGATAATCCGTTGTAAAGTGGACCGTGCCATGTCCAACTGCTGAGAACGGAGTTTTTGGGATGTTCTTGGGGACCTCTCAACACTGGCTCGTACGGCAGCGATATTCTCGGCCGATCGCCTTGGTCGACTTTTATATGGCCTCTTCGGATTAGAAAGAGCCTTATCAGTCGAAAATTTTTCGTATAAACGCTTAATGGTGTTCTTAGAAGGCGCACTTCTCACATTTTTAATGTTTTAAAAGCACGTTGAGTTTTCACAATTGACTTCTTCTGTTGAATGTAAATTTCAACTATTTCAGAGAGCTCGCGTGGCGTGTATTGGTTCATGGTAAAAATCTGCTTAGACTGACGTTTCAAACGCGGTATGTCATTAAGCGATGTGACATCTCTGTCAAAAGTTATGGCGTTGCTAGATGGGTCCGTCGAATATGGACAACCCAGTATAATATAAACATTATTTAAACGTGCCAGATCGACAACTTTATTCGATTTATTTGAGATAGTTGGATGTATTTTTTGGGTAGGATATTTTCACGCTTCAAAGAAAATCGGACATTTATTTTTAAAATTTCAGATCTCTGGCTGAGAGAAATATTTAGCTACATCAAGTTTTAAAATAATGTATAATTATTTAAATATGTGGGTTTTTTGGGGGAGATGCCAGAAGCGGCGAGCCGACATCTGTCATCTTTACACCAGATCTTCCGTTAGTAAAAATATTGGGACGTGTGAAATTTAAAGTGTGCCGATATCTGCGATCTTCACAACAGATCTTGTGTTAGTCTAAATCTTGGAATATGTGAAGTTTAGAAAGATTTGCATGATTATATCTCATTTAATTTTTTGTAGCGTAGTAATAATTATAAGTGTTATAATTATTCAAAATTTGGATTCTTTATTGGGGAGGTACTTGATGGAGTGGTCGATATTGTCCATTTTCGCACTTGACCTATCGCTGATAAAAATATTAGGATTTGCAAAGTTTGCACAAAATCGGATGATCTTTTCTTGTTCCATGAGGTGAATAGTATTCTTGGAAAATGTTGACCTTTTGTGTGGGAGTTGGGGGACAACATTGAAGTGGACCAGAAGTAGTGGACCAACATTATAATAGCTTTAGGTTGTACCAAATTTAGACAAAGTCGGATACTTCTTTCGAGAGTAATCGGGCGTAACAGTCAAATAAATGTCCGGACGCCCTTAAATTGACTCCAAATGTGGAATTGAAACCATTATTTCGATTAAGCACGTATTGGAAGTATTTTATAATCTTTAACAAGCGTTCATTATATAGATCCGTTAAATAAAATTACAGCTTACCAAAAATCAGGAGGTACCGTTATATATATATATATATATATCCAATTTTCAGTACCAACCATTTTAGGTATGGAATTTCTATACTCTATCTTTAATAGTGCGAACTCAATAATGATTTCTGATGAAGGGAAAGACGAATATGGCTAAATCAAGATCGAACTTACGCTGATCATGAATATATACTTTATGGGGTCTCCGAAGAATATATCGAGGTGCTACAAATGGAATCGCAAAAGTAATATTTTCTGAATTTAATGAGGGTAGCACCCTTAACACACCATAGGCTCATCACGCCATAACTTAAAATTTTGACTTAAGCTTTTATCATAAAAAAACCAAAAGGCGCAAAAAATATGGTGGATGTAATTGGCTGAATCAAAAGAAAGGTATATGAATATGAACGGGTGGATAATTTACACCGCTCCCGTCCATTTGATCTTCTAAATATTGTTCTTTCAAAAATGTAGTTTAACAATAGATTTATAGAAATATATCAAGAACCATTGATGATTATTCGTTTATTTATCAGAGTATCATTAACCATTGGGAATGAAACTTATCTTCACAAGTTGCATAAAAAATATAATTATGGAGTTGTTAATTATGTTGTGTAAATGGGTAGTACAACCCGCATATGGTCATATCGTCATTCACAGCATTGACAAATTAAAGAGTTAAACGTTATGTCAAAAGTCTCAGGTTGAACACATGAACTCCTTTAGTTTTGGTTAGAACTGTTAACTAATTTATGTATGTGCCTGAACAATTACTCACAAACATCCATTATAGATGAGGAAGTATGTCTAACTGTCTACTTAAGTTGTGACACAAACACACATGCATTCACACATAAACACTGAGCATTACCAATTTAATAATTTTTGTTTTACTATCTTCGTGTTTCCGTACACAAGGCATTAAAACTACACATCCGCGCATATACTCACACACACATGTCAATTAATTTTAATAATTGGCGTGAATTTGGCTGGTTGAGTGGGTGGTTGGCGGTTTAATGGCTTTTACATTATTTAAAGCTGAAAGTCTATGGTTGACCTATCAAATTAAAATTTGTCAACTTCCGAAAAATAGAAAGAACACTTTGTTGGAGGATGGGTCCTTCTTAAATACTCATTAACGACTATTTGTTGAGCGTTTCACCACAGAGTCTTGCATGAATAAACTTGCTATAAAAAGGATTGATTTGTTGAGCATTGCTTTCATTTGGTGACTGCATCGGCTATCGGCAACGATAAGTGAGTGATGGTGCCGAATTTTCTCAAGAACTCTTATCCTTTGAATAAACAGTATTTACTGATACCCCGGTTCGCCCTACGCATCCTCGGCTTTTACCCGGAGAGCGAATGGAACGTTTGGCTGAAGTCATGGGCTTTTTTCAACATCTCCATTCTCGCCTACGGCTGTTATGCCGAGCTCTACTACGGCATATACTATCTGCCCATTGACATTGTCATGTCCTTGGATGCTTTGTGCCCGGTCGCCTCGAGTATCATGTCGTTCATTAAGATTTTTTTCATTTGGTGGTATCGCGAACAGTACAAACAACTCATCGAAGAAGTCAGGCGTTTGACGGAGGACCAAAACACGCTGCGGAAGGAGAAAATGAAACGATGGTACTTTACAATTGCAACACGCCTCACTGCGTTGGTGTTATTTTTTGGACTCTGCTGCAGCACATCGTACAGCATACGAGCGATTCTAACAAACACACTATTGTATTTGAATGGCAAAGATATTGTATACGAAACACCGTTTAAGATGATGTAAGTTAAAGCTTTGTAAAAGTTTTATGGAAATGTTTTCAAATAATATTTGTGACGAGATAGGAAATTGGTTAGGTTTAGTTTTAAGAAATTCCATTTTATGAATAATATGTTGATATCGGTATCAAAAAGACGGTCCGACTTTATGATACCCTACACTACTATGCATTTTTAGTAAAGTTAGCCTTAATATATAAACTTTTCTATCGATAGCAGAGATGGTCTGTGTGATAGTTTTTTAGGTTTACGACTGTCGAAAAGTTGTGAACGTCTTATACATGTATAAAACGTGAAAAAGGTATAAAACGTCATAAACTTTTAAAATACTGTAATATCCCACATAATACGTGCCAAGTTGTTTGATAAACGTTTAGGTCGTTATTGAAGCCTCGCTGATATTAATGAGGATAGTTTCCTTGTGTAAGTCCTACAAATCTGGCAATGTTACTACAAGGAGTTAAAACTTAGGCTAGAGTTTTGTTCCAAGGACATAAAACTGTAAATATTGCCTTTTAATATCTCCATCAGGCAATAGATGGCCAAAGACGTGGCAAAAATGCAAATTTACAGAAATATGTTATTCTGATATCGCAAAAAATGGCAGTTTACCGCGGAGAAAAGCAACATATATGAAAGATATGGACTCGGACTCATTTAATCGATGAAAATCAGTGAAAATCCTATTGAAGTGTCCGCTATGTTACATTATATAATATGTCACTATATGGTGTCATAACATACCAACGCCTTCAACCACCACGTTTCTATCAAAAACTATTACTTTTTGTCTAGGTTTACGACTTTTTCGACGTATGTATATGCGTCGGAAAAGTATTTAATATACGTCAGAATTTTTGACAGACCATCTATGATAGATAATTTATGTGAAGTAAATCATACCAACTAAAATTGCTTAATTACTGATTGCGTGTAACGACTATAGAGCGGTTGGAATTTTACATACAATGGAACAAACATATGGACGCTATATCAAAATATTAATCAATTTCCACTAATTTGTCGAAAATTATGAATTTAAAAAGACTTAAGCTCGAACTAGTATATAAGCTGTAGCTATATCTTAACTACGCGCAAACTGAACCCAATCTGACAAGTTTTGACATAGGCGTTTCTGATATCTTGTTCTTAAACTCATTATTATGGTCATATTGTCATACAATATGATAGGAGGAGACAAATATATGAATATAGCTTATTTTCATCCAATTTTATAATATTATTTGCAGACGGTGCCAAATTGAAAATGGTTCGTACTTAGGTCAAACAAATGGTCTGTGCAAAATTTTTAATTGATCGGATAATAAATGCTTATGATAATAGAAGAACGGCTCATAATACAATGAAGATCACCAAAATTACCTGCCCGATTGAGATGAAATTTTCCACAAAGCACTTATATGGTCCAAGAACGGACTTTTTGGAATTGGTGATAATTGGTCCAAATTTAGATATAACTCTTATATATATATTGTCGTCCGGGTTTAATTTTATTGTGCGCAATACGTGATATATCTATACTTCCCTATATACGTTTCACCCGATTTGTTTTTAATTATTTCGTATTCGTGATACAAAAATGATATTTGGTACCAGACATCATATAAAGCTTAAAAACACCTCTGTTATATTTTATCAGATTTAGATATGGCTTCATCCGATTTCACGTTAATTGTGCCCCAAAAGTGTAATATCAGTCAAATTGGATAGATTTTTGCTCTTTCGACCGAATTTACCCTTCATATAAATACGATAAAAAAAACTCGGTCTCCATATATCTATAGCTTCCATATATATATTTTTTTACCCTCTACTATACATAGTATGAAGGGTATATTAAGTTCGTCATTCCGTTTGTCACTCATCGAAATAATAATTGTAGACCTAACAAAGTATATATATTCTTGATCAGCGTAAAATTCTGTTGTAATCACGCTAGATCCGAAACGAATAAAGATAGAAAGTTTGTCTGCAAGTAGGTCAAGTTTGAAGATGGGCTATATCGGTCCACGATATCGTATAGCCCCCATATAACGGTACCCCCAATATTTGTTATTTTGATGATTTTAACCCCATTTTTCAATGGATTTTTCAGAAATTCTAAACAAGGAGTTCTTCATGAGTACTTTACCTTCCGAAAAAGAATTATCTATATTGGTCCACGATATCGTATAGTCCCATACGATGGTGCCACCCAAATTTTGGAATTTTGAGGATTTTAGTCACATTTTGCAATGGAATAGTCTCAAATTCACACAGGGTGTTCCCTCTGAATACTTTACCGTCTGGAAGAGAATTGTCTATATAGGTCTACGTTTTAGTATAGCACCCATATAAAGCTAAAGAAAGTTCCTTTCGAATGGTGGAGGGTAGCTGCCTTTTTACTTGTCAATTTAAAAACTTCTCGAAGTCATATCATGCTCTCTATCGTAATGTTATTTTGGTACGTGAGGTACAAATGCCTCCGTCAAATTCGGTGAAAGTTGATTCGGAGTAGGATATACTTCCCATATATAAGTTCCTTTAGGTTTCAATTATAACTGCTCTAAAGCCCTAATCGCTATAAAAGCGTTTATTTTTACAGGTAGTCCTTCTCAATAAGCATAGTGATATTTATCCAATATCATTGTATATAAAACAATTCTAATATTTTATTATTTTTTTCAAATTTTCCAACAGGTTTCCTGAGCCACTACTCGCTATGCCCATTTATCCGATAACATTTCTTTTGGTTCATTGGCATGGCTACATAACTGTACTTTCATTTGTCGCCGGAGATGGTTTGTTTTTGGGATTCTGTTTCTATTTCTCAACTCTTCTAAAGGCCTTGCAACAGGATTTAACGGAAGTGTTAGGGGTAATCGATGGTAAGTATTTAATATCTCACTTATCCGAATGGATTGAAATACTGGTGCCCAATATAGGAAACTATATATGCATATTTTTATCTCGCCGAACTGAGTCGATCTACATATGTATGTCTGTTTGTACATGTTAACTTGTAATCACTCTAAAGGTCGTAATTATGGTGCCGATCCTCACGAAATTGAAAATAGCTTTTATGTCAACAAAATACGAAACTTTCAACTTAAACGCTAATAATTTAATCCCGGCGTAATTATTAACTATTATTAAATACACGAAAAGGTCACTTCTGACTTTACAATTTTGCTGATAGTAAAGATATCGTATATATAACGAAGTAGGTACAATATTTATGTAAAAAATAGATCTTAGTTATTCCGATTATAGGTAAGGAACCGCTGGACTGATTTTCACAATTCAATTCGGAATGATCTCTTGCCAAAAATGGATAAAATTTAAGAAAATAGCATAAAAATATGTCAAAAAACCGAATATTTTTTGTTAATTTTTTTCAATTTTTGTCATATTTTTTATGGCATGCGACTTGTTCAATTTGACTTACAATTTTAAATTGTACATTTTCTAAAGTGTTTTTATATCTCGCAACATGTGTGTTGAAGGTATTATATACAGGTCGCAATTGTCGTCGGATCCCCACGAAATTTTGCATGGAGTAGGGTTAAGGTCAGAATTAAAGCATATTGTTTTTGAATATGTACCTTTAGGGGTTGCAGTCGCTCTATAGGGCACAATTGAAAACTATTCGACACGGAATTTTTTGGATGACCATTGAATTATATCTAGCTGTAAAATGGACAACAACTTTCGTGTGAAAACGTTTTCAATGCCATACAACACGTCTGAGTGTGTAAATATTGGGCAAATGCCCAAAAATCCTAGGGTACCATCTGGACATTGCTATATGACATTGTTTCAAAAACGAAATCTTCCAAACGTGTAGCATTTTTTTACTTCCCATTCATTGTATTATAATCGCAGATTTGCAAAAAAAATTGTGTAATAGGTTAATTTTTTCCAACATATGTTATGTGAACCCTATTTTACTTATAGATCATTTGATTCTGCCAAAATATGACTCATGGAAGTAATGGTTTTATATCCATTGCCTCATTGGTAGAAATCTGTTTCAGGATGGTTGACGTCGATCCGTGTCGTTCGTCTTTTTGCAAGACTTTTTTCCTTTGCCGACGGCGAGTCTCGATATGCCACAATCTTCGGTGTTGTAATCGGCTATGCACTCTCCATCATTACTTGGTAATGAAAAAAATAGTTATTTGGTTCACTATTTTTTTAGGAATATAATAACCTCTTATTATCATCCTACTTGTAATGCAGATGGTAGTTTATTTACATTACATTCTAATGGATAATAAGGCTTTACAGTTTCCAAATTTTTGCTGGGTAGTAAAGTCTGTCTTTGAACTTGATTTTAGTTTTGAAAATGTATCAAACTGAGTACTCCATTCGAGTTAATATGTGAGACGAACGAATAATATATGTGACCCATTTTCGACCTCCTTAAAAAAAATCTATTCTTCAAAATATTGTTGCAAGAAATAAGCTGAATATCATAGAGATTACTTGAATTTCAAATTTAATTTTTTTATTTCCCATTATTTAAGATCGAGAAACCAAGAAGTACCGCAAGCTGACTGAATCCGAGAAAGTTATGTCGTTATCAAAGATAATAAGACGTCACAATGAAATCGCCGATTTAACAATGAAGCTTTCATCCATTATGGTTGAAATAACTCTCTGCCACTTTATTACATCCAGTGTGATTATTGGCACCAGTGTCATCGATTTACTTTTGGTAACTAAATTTTTTTACATTGAATTTACGACCAATGTCAAGCAAGTTACTTTTATAGTTTGCAGGTGGCTATGGTTCCATAGTTTATATTGTCTACACGTGTGCTGTTTTATCGGAAATCTTCTTATATTGTCTCGGTGGTACAGCTGTCATTGAAAGTGTGAGTAAAATGTAACATTACTTGATTCTAATGATCTGTCGAAGGGAATGATTTTCTAGAGTCAAGAATTGGCTGTAAAAGCGTACACCAGCAATTGGTACGGACAGAGTGTTAGAATCCAGAAAATGGTTCTGCTCATAATTGTTCGTTCTCAGAGACACTTTGTGGTAAAGGTGCCGTTTTTCACACCATCTCTACCGGCATTGACAGCTGTAAGTTTGAATGTTTTATAGAAAGAAAAACTGTTATTATAATTGGATTTCTATTTCAGATTCTAAGATTCACAGGATCAGTGATAGCTTTGGTAAAATCAATGATATAATCGGCAAAGTTTGTCTAATATAATCACATGGATTTTTGGGGCAGCAGAAAATATATTTATACAACTTACATAAAGTGCTTAAATGAACATATTTATTAGAAATTAAAATAGTATTTAGCTGTAGAAGGACATATAATTACATAAGGTCTATGGATTATTTATATTTTGGAATAAAAAGAGATGAAGTGAAAAAAATTACAGGAAATATCTAGAACATTATGAAAGTAGACTTAAAGTAGAAGGCCCGCCAATGATTCTAGTTGTAACCCGAAGCTTTCATCAAATTTTCTTGCTTAATTGTTTCGAAGTATTTTACAAAAAAAAAAAAAAAAAATATATATATATATCCCTCTTGTGAATGGTCAGGGCTTTTGATCTACAAAACAAGTACTATCAAATTTACTAGAAGTATTGGGCAGGGAAATTATAAGTAATTTAAGGTGAATTAAGGAGAGAAAGAATTTTTTAAAGTACAATTGATGATATTTTATGGTCCAATATTATTGATTGGGCCAAAAATTATGTAACACCTCGAAATATTCGTCCCCGATATAGGAAACTACATATGAATATGTTCATCTCGCCGAGCTGAGTCGGTCTACCTATGTATGTCCGTCTGTCCATGTTAAATTGTAATCACGCTACAGATCGCAATTATGACCCGATATCACGAAATTGCAAAAGAGTTGGGGTTAGGGTCAGAATAGAACCCTTTCATTTTTGGAGATTATCGGAACATATTTAAGGGTTGAAATATACCAAAAACAGAAAAAAAAATCCTGATTTTGCAGCTGCTCTACAGGTCACGATTAGCATTGGGCTAGGGCTTAGGGTTGGACAGAACTCCAAAATTTTGTTTGGTCATCGGACGATATTTATCGGGAAATATGTAAAAAATATCCACAAAACTGGGTACATAGATAATAGGTACAATATATATGAAGAAATTATTAGTTATTCCGCTTAAAAGTCAAGAACCACTGTACTGATTTTGACAATTTTTGCCAGTTCGGAATAGCCTCTTCCCAGAAGAGGACACAATTTAAGAAAATCGCGCAAAAATATGTCAATAAAATGTGAATATTCTTTTGACAATTTTTTTTTATCGCATGAATTTTTATACCCTACACCACATAGTGGTAAGGGTATTATGTCTTTGTGCATTTGTTTGTAACATGGAGAAGGAAACGAGATAGACCCATAGTTACTTTTGAGAACCTTCATAGAATCACTTTCTGAGTCGATTTATGCATGTCCGTCCGTCTGTCCGTCCGTCCGTCTGTCCGTCCGTCCGTCCGTCCGTCTGTCCATGTATTCTTGTGAACAAAATGCAGGTCGCATTTATTATCCGATTGAGATGAAATTTTCCAAACAATATTTTTTTGGCCCAAGGACGAACCCTATTGAAATTGGTGATAATCGGATCAAATTTAGATATAGCTCCCATATATATCTTCATCCGATTTCGGGTTAAATGAGCACCAAATGTCCACTATCAGTCCAAATTACCTGAATTTTGGCACACCCAACCGGGTTCGGCCTAGAAGCAAGTATATCAAATTTGGAGAAAATCGGTTCAGATATAGCTATAGCTCCCATATATATCTTTCATCCGATTTGATCTTTAAGTCCCTCACATTCCTACTATGCACTCCACAACCGTGATATTTGGTACCAGGTATTAGATGGAGCACAGAAATAGCTGTTTTAAATTTTATCAAAATCGGTTCAGATTTGGATATAGCTCCCATATATATCTTCATCCGATTTCGGGTTAATTGTGCTCCAAATGGCCGATATAAGCCCAAATGGACTGAATTTTAGTACATCGGACCAAATTCAGCCTAGAAGCAAGTACATCAAATTTAGTGAAAATCGGTTCAGATATAGATATAGCAACCATATATATGTTTCATCCGATTTAGTGTTTTAGTCCCTTACATTCGTAATGTTCACTCCACAACCGTGATATTTGGTACCAGATATAAGGTACAGCCCAGAAATAGCTGTTTGTAATTTTATCGAAATCGGTTCAGATTTGGATATAGCTCCCATATATATCTTCATCCGATTTTGGGGTAATTGTGCACCAAATGGCCGATATAAGTCCAAATGGACTGAATTTTAGTACATCGGACCAAATTCAGCCTAGAAGCAAGTATATCAAATTTAGTGAAAATCGGTTCAGATATAAATATAGCAACCATATATATGTTTCATCCCATTTAGTGTTTTAGTCCCTTACATTCGTAATGTTCACTCCACAACCGTGATATTTGGTACCAGGTATTAGATGGAGCACAGGAATAGCTGTTTTAAATTTTATCGAAATCGGTTCAGATTTGGATATAGCTCCCATATATATCTTCATCCGATTTCGGGTTATTGACCACCAAATGGCCTGTATAAACCTTTTTCCGAGAGCTCTACTAAATATGCATAGTGGTGTAGGGTATCATATAGTCGGCCCCGCCCGACTTTTGAGCTTTCCTTACTGGTTTTTTTCATATTTGACTTACAATTTCGATTTGTACTTTTTGTAATGTTTTTTTACACCCCACAATACTATGTGTTGATTTACAGGTCTCAATTATGGTCCGATTCTCACGAAACTATGTTGTAGGACCAGAAAAGAAGTCTATTCTTTTAAAGATGTATATTAAGCGGTTCAAATAGACCAACAAATCACATATTTTTATACCCTCCACCATACTATGGAGGGTATATTAACTTTGTCATTCCGTTTGTAACTCCTCGAAATACTCATATCAGACCCAACAAAGTATATATATTCTTGATCAGCGTAAAATTCTAAGTCGATTTATCGATGTCCGTCTGTCTGTCTGTCCGTCTGTCTGTCTGTCTGTCTGTCTGTCTGTCTGTCCGTCTGTCTGTTGTAATCACGCTATCTTTCGAATGAATTGAGATAGGTGGCTAAAATTTTGCACACATGTTTATTTTTCCAGTAGGCAGGTTAAGTTCGTAAATGGGCCATGAAGGTCCACGTTTTCATATAGCCCCCATATAACGGTACCTCCCTATATTCGGTATTTTGATGATTTTAGCGACATTATTCACGGGAATTGTTTCAAATTTGGTATTTGAAGTTCAAAATGGATACTACAACCCTAAGACAGAAAATTGTCTGTGCAGGTCCACGTCTTCATATAGCCCCTATATAACGGTACCTCCCTATATTCGGTATTTTGATGATTTTAGCGACATTATTCAGCGGAATTGTTTTAAAATTGGTATTTGAAGTTCGTTATGGGAACTACAGTCTGTGGCAGAAAATTGTCTGTGCGGGTCCAGGTCTTCGTATAGCCCCCATATAACGGTACCTCCCTATATTCGGTATTTTGATGATTTTAGCTACATTATTCAAAGTTTATTTCAAGTTTCGAATTTGAATATGGTAGTGGCTTATGACAAACAATGCCTATGTATGTCCACGTCGTATAGACCCCAAAATAACGGCTATATTCGGTATTTTTAAAATTTTAACAGAATTTTTTAAGGATTTTATTTTTTGAAAATTTCCAAATTCGTTGCAAATGGTGGAGGGTATTAAAAGTTCGGCCGGCCGAACTTACTGCTTCTAACATTTTTTTTTTGATTTTGCTGTTGCTCTTCGAGTCACAATTATAACCTATCGACACAGAATTTGCATGAGGAGAGAAGTCTAGCATTTTCGAAATTATTTTTCTATGTGAGATTGTTTTGAATAGCAATCAGCACGACAGTGATGCATATAAGGCAAATGCATCGGCCAAAAAAGGTAACATTTGTGCAGGACCGTCTAGCCAATATAAAATCGAATAAAATGGATTTGGACCTATGAAGGTTTTCGAATATATTGTAGTGTTGCCTTTGCTCACTTGTTAGTACTCAAAATGCATAATTTGTTCAGTTTGATAAACATTTTTAATCAGAACTTCATACATCGTACAAAATTTTCAGACTTTAAAGGTTTCATATTTTACTCAAGTTTTATTTTTTCCTAAGAATAATAGAAAAATGATAAACAACCCAAAAAGTCTTTAAAATCTTTATTTTCTCTTTGAAGATAACCGAAGAAGAATTAATAAAACCATTGCACAATGGCCCACATCAAATTGTTCTGTCCAAAACTATTTCAACGTTTTCATATTGAAAACCTACAAACCAACAGTGACCTCGATATCAAATTTCACAATTCCTTTTTTATTCCAACACCTAACGGCAGATTTTGTGGTATTTTAAATTTTTCTTGCATTTATAGCACTCATTTCCAAAACCACCTCTTTCTCTCAACTTCAGACAACAACAGTGAGATCCATATAAAATTTGAGGATTTCCGCTCTATCTTTTCACCTTTTTTACAGTTAAAATACGCATTTACAGTCTGCCATTAAAAATTTTGAAAACGCTCAAAAATAAATTATATTGGACTCCAATCCTCCTCCTCATTTCTCCCATCTTCATTTTGGGTTGTAGTTCCAACATCTGTGTATGTGTGTGTTTACAAAAGTATGTCATATTGCAAGAATGATCTATTGAAATTCCTTCAAACACAATCCCAAATGTTTTCCATCTTTGGTTCTTTGAAATGGTGTTGATGTTTATGTGCCAGTCCTTGAAATACTTTGCAAAGCGAGAAGTGATTTCACTTTTATTTCTCTTTGGTGTTGTTCGGTGTGTCTTATGCCTCATTGAAAGCATTTTACACATGTTGGCACTACGAATATGGAATCATCTTCAACAACGAAATGTTTTGTTTTACATTTTATGTGACCTTTCTTTCTTTTGCCGCTCATCAACTTTCGTTCGAGTGTGTGTGTGTGTGTAAAAAATCATACAAAACGCCAGCGGTAGTACCGACTTATGGGGAGTGGTATCTCTTTGAGATTTAAATCATGTTATTTTAATTTGTCGTTTACGTTCTGATTATCTTGTTGCAATGGATAAATAAACTATTGGCATAACTGATTTTATATTTTTTGCTTTTTATTTTCAAATATTCAGATAATTCAAGATTCTTGCGAATGTTTTTGTTATGCACTTTTCTTTTAAAAACGTAAAAAAATCGCCAAAAATTAACATGATTTTATCATACCCTCCTCCAAGTCCTATATGATCCACGTTTTGGTATAGGTACCATATAAATGTACCGGCAGATTTCAAGTTCTGTTATAGTTCCCATATTACAGTACCTCCAAATAATCGGTATTTTTATGATTTATATAAAATTTTTAACCATATTTATTTCAAATTTTGAAAAACAAAATCATAATATTTTCATGGCAATGTTCATATATTCTGATAATCGAAATATTCAAAAAATTAAAGAAATATGAAACAATCAAAATTGTTTCTTCTTGGTGATTAGAGATTTGGAGAACCCCTACAGCACAGTACCTATATGTTAAGAATTAATGACAACGGGGCTTGCATATATATGGAATGTTTTTTTAAAAGCCGAATTTAATATACACATTCAAACTTTATATATCGAATACAGAAGCTCCGACCAATACAATTGCAATTTCTAGAAAATTCTATGGCACTACTGCGAAAATTGTGATGGCTTTAGGTACAGGGAGACTATATTAATTTTCTGAAAACTGACCAACTCGAAAAATTTTGCCGTAGAAGTTATTTCTACCGAGAACTCTAACCATCTGGAAACTCGCAATAGGAAACTACGGAAATTAGGAAGAAAACTTTAAGAATGTTACCTTCAATTAAGCTACACACTAAGGTGTTGGATATAAAAATCTAAAGGTAATCAATTTCAGTAAGAAGAAAGCGCAATAATTACGGGGCAAATCTAGCATATTATGAAATTAGAACTACAAAAAAAAAATAAAAGACATGTGTATCAGCGTTTCGAAAGTATACATCGCAAAGTAATCTAAGTAGAGGCGCAAGTTTTCTTCCTCACTTTTGGAGATTTTCTAATTAAGATTTTTCGGAATTCGGGGATTTTATCTGTGCAAAAATCTGCAACAAAGCATTATTTTAGGAGAATAATGTTCCCACCTTGGAAAGGAGGTTGTATTTGTCATTGCATTGTAACGAATATTCGAAATATTCGTCATAGACCCCATAAAGTATATATATTCATGATCAGCATAAAATTCTAAGTCGATTTAACGATGTCCATCTGTCTGTCTGTTGAAATCACGATACAAATAAAATTTCGCAGTTTGTATTATGTCTAGGTATTGAAAATGAGATATGTCGGTCATTGTATTGCTATAGCTCCCATATAACGATACTTCCCAATATTCAGTACTTTGATGATTTTTGCCACATTTTTCCACGGATTTTTCTAAAAAATTGCATTTGTTATTTGTAATGGGTTCTAGCTCCGGTCACAGAACACTATACAGGGTGAGATGAAAAAACTCCAACCAATTTCAGATTGCTGCCATTTCTAAGCCACTCGTCCGACAGCTGTTAAAATTGTTTCAGGGACAGCTCATTATATTGTTTAAAAGCATACAAAAGCATTTTGGTGAGAATTTTCCAAAAAGTTATTCGTGATGGAATTCAAGCGTGATAGTGTGATTTCTTTATATTTGACTGGAAAACCACAAGTGGCTTTCGTTAGAGCACTCCAGCATTTGAATATGATTAAATTGTTTGTGTCTCGTACCATCGCTCGACGTCAAGGAAGTGGAAGGAAGAAAAGAAAAACATCAGTAGACACCCGCAACGCAGTGGCCGAAAAATGGTTCTTGAGCTGAACATATCGCAATATTCCATTCGGCAAATATTGAAAAATCAGCTCGGGGAAGAGCCATTGAAATTCTAAAAAGTGCAAGAACTTACACCGCAACATAAAGAAAAGAGATTCAAAAGAGCTAAAGAGTTGCTTCGCTTGGCTGAAAGTGGTGAACTGCCGAATTTGGTTCTCCGATGAGAAAACATTCATTGTCCTGCAGTTTGTAAACAAACAAAATGATCGTGTTTACTTGCCAAAGAGGTCAGCGGAAAATGTGCGCCTTCGTTTGGCCACCAGAACTCAAGCGCCGGCCATGGTGATGGTATGGGCAGCCATAACAGCCGATGCTCGCTCTCCGCTCGTATTAATCGACCGTGGCATCAGAATATTAAAGCCTTGGGCACGCAAACATTTTGGCCGCAGACCTTGGACATTCCAACAGGACTCAGCCCCATCACACTCAGCACGCGCCACCCAAGAATAGTTATAAAATGAGGTTCCTAGCTTCATTTCCAGCGCACAATGGCCACCAAAATCTCCAGATATCAATCCGTTGGACTATTGTGTCTGGAGTATTTTGGAAAGCAAGGTTGGCACTAAAAAAATACCAAAGTGTCGATCACTTCAAGCAAGCCCTTCGCCGGAATGGACCAAAATACCGCAGAGCAATATTCCGGCCGTTTGATGCCCATAAATGCTATTTACAAAAGAATAATCAATATTGGTACAGCAGTTATATAATGATACACATTTACATAATAACAGATAGCAAGGGTTTATGTCATATTTTCTAATCGATTTAATTGAAAATTATTATTTTGGAGTTTTGCTTTTCGGACCCAATAACAACAACTAATAACTTGTCTAGTCAAATCAGTTGTACTAATATTAAATTCCATCTATCATGAACGTCGAAATTAATGAAATCAGAAGCATCCTACTTATAGGCACTACTCCGAAACATTGAAATTTAGTGCGAGAAAGTGTTCTACGTTAAAAGAAACCAATTTAAAGCAAAATAGCATCTATTTAGTTCACTTTGCGATATAAAATTTCAAATCGCCGCTACTCATATTCACTTTTTTAGCTTTATTTTCTAAATCTGCCAATCGCGAATTATTTTTGTATTGTCCAGTGCAATTAAAATATAAAAGCATAGAAAACAGATTTGTTGTAAGTTGCCCTTGAAGATTTTCAGCATTATCCTAACCAAATGCAAAAAAATTATCACCATCGGTTCATATACTGGTATTTCCTGCACACAACATGTTTATGTTTCTACCAAAACTGTACTGAATGACTTTCAACAGCCTTCGCCTAGCGCCTAGTCTTTGATACATTTTATTTGAGAATGTGACTTAAGACGTAGAAGTAACTTCCCTTCAAATATATTTACGCTATGCAACGATGTTAAAGTAATTAGTTTAAAATGTGACGAACAAATTCTTTCATGGATTATACTGTTTTATTAAAATGCGATCCTTATAATTCTTACTTCTATCATCCTAATATTGGTAGGTTTCTCATTTGCAGAGGATTTCACATTCGAGTTCCACTCATAAGGATTTAGCTGCATATTCATAAATATGTGATTACGGCATGGCAGTATTCAAGTTTTTTTTTAAATATTACTTTGTAATATTACACATACGCATGCACACACACAAACACTTATACATATGTATCCGGTATAATCATGACTATTGTTGTGTTGTTTTTGCTCCCATCCTTCTTATTTCAAAATATGATATTGTTGTACATATTTTATCCTTACGCAGATATTTTTATGCTAGGAAGTGTACACATTACAGTATCCTGTTTGTTATTTTTAGAATAAATGATGTTTGTAGTTTTATTGAACACTTCTTCTTCTTCTTCGTTCAGCAAAGCTGGGCAATGTGCGGTTCTTGGGGTTTTCAGTATTCCTTTGCAATGTGGGTCATCGGTTGGATAAAATGTTCATGTCGCTCATCGAGAATGCTTTACGAGCAACAAACCCCAACGGCTCTTAGGAGGAATATGCACATACATCTGTATGTTTGTATATGAAAAAATGAAGCAGAACGTATTGCAAGTTTGTAAAAACAAACGATACTAATGAAAAAGATCGCATGGCGATAGCATGTGTTCTATTCTAGTTTATATTTTCTAAAACATTGTAAACATAAATGTATTTGTTGAAAATCCATTTCATTTGTATAGCATTTCTTAATCGATGTTGTGATATATGTCTGTGTGTATTACACTTAACTTGAAAGAAGGCGACAATCCTGTTTGTTCCTAACATTTTAAAGAACCCTGAAGCCTAGGTGTCTTAATACCTCGGTAAGCTCTGGGTCTTTTACCATGAAATGTTAACTCTTAGTATTATTTGAATGTATAGAAATCAAATATTTCTATATTGAAATAAATATTTCTGTATTTTTAATATTAACACTTTTCACCATACTATTTCATTCCGTATGTATTATGGTCAGCGTAAATGTTATTTTTAAGCCATGCCCGTCACTGGCTAAAAATAACTGCCACTTTTATCTGTAGACAGGCCAAGTTCGAGATTGGCTATGTTGGTCAACGATATATATCATAAAGCAGTATGTGGATGATTTTAGCCTTATTTTGCGACGGAATAGTTTATATTTTGTCCTTTGAAGTTTATAATGGGAGGGAAACGAAACCGAAAGTTGTTCAGTTATATCCATGTTTCGTAGAGTCCATATAATGGCAAATTCTGCATTTCATTCACAGTTTCCTTTGGAATTGTCAGGAATTTGGTACTTGGAATTCATAATCATAGCTACCAACCCTCTTGGCATTTTGTATTTCCCCCCAAATTATGATACTTCTCGTGTTCGGTAATGGGTTCATTATTGTCAGCCGATCAAAGAGAAAAATGAGTGAGGCAGGCTAACGTGTACCATACACAATCTTTGATTTTTGATGGAGTGCATGATAGATGTACCAAAGTGTTTTTGAAAATTCGAGTTTTAAGGTACGGAAAGTTCTAAAATGGTACCATTTGGTATTATGTGAACATATAGAGCAAAAAACTAGAAATCTGGTATGAAATCAAAGTTGAAAAGTAATATGGATATATGAAGGAGGTTTTGGAAATGTATACTAAGTTTGCGAACTGCACTAAAAGGAATGCAATTTTGTATTGGGGTCCCCGTTAGTAACAGGTTTGTGATAAAGAGGTGAAAAGTACAAAATGGTTTTAAAATTTGGTACTGGGTGAAGTGACAGGGCTGGACTTCTCAAATTTTATATTGAGGTCTCTATAGGTATCTGGAATATGAGATATGGTTTTGGAAATATGTACTATAATCGTAAGGAAAGAACTAAGTAGTATTTAATTTTGTATAGGGTGAATACATAGAGCTAAAATCCTGAAATTTAATATTGATGTCACTGTTGGAGTCTGTGTTTTAGAGAGGGAGCTGGTTATGGATATGCGTACTATAATTGTATTATGTAGTTAAAGAAATGAAACTTGATATTAAGGTCACTGTATGTCTCTGGGATTGAGATATGTAGATGGTTTTGCAATTGAGTACTAAGATTTTACGAAAAGTACTATATATTACTAAATTTGGTATTGAGTGAATGTATTGAGCTGGAATCCGTTCTATAGTTGGAAATGCGTTCTATAGATCTTCGAAATGTACTAATTGATTTCTAAACATTTATACAGAAGTTATACTAATATACTCCCCCCCCCCCCCCCCCCTCTAACTTCAAAATGAAAAAAATGAAGACTTTTTGGTGTAATAGTACTAGTTACATATGAAGTTTTGATTAAAAAAAATTGTCAATATGAACAAATTGTCCATTTTGAGTTCTAAAATGGCCTAACACGAACTCTTAGATCGAATCTGAAATTAATTAATGGGGATTTTTCCTGACAAAGTGGAGGGCACTTTATTATTCAAAAACGTTATTTTCTACGAAAATTTTACGCTTTCATTGACGTAAAGATGTGTTAAAACTTTTGTGAGCGCAGAGAATGACAATCTGTTTTACAAATTCGCATTTTCCTATGGCTTTTTATACCCTACATTTAGGATATATTAAGTTTATCATTTCGTTTGTATCTCATCGATGTACTCATTTTAAACCCAACAAGATATACAGGGCGAGATAAAAAAAAACTGAAACGAAATCGAACGTCATAATTTTTAAATTTTTTTAAACCTTATTGAAATAGCATCAAATTTTAGAATAAGTTTAGATTTGTTAGAATTGGTCACCTTTTGCACGAATTATGGCCTTTACATGCTGCCCGAATGTTGCTCTGCGGTATTTTTGCCCATTCCCGGCGAAGCGCTTGCTTGAGGTGATCGATTGGCTATATATACCAACTTTTTCGTATAGCCCCCATAAAAATTACCCATCCTTTTAAGCATATCGTCGCGATTTGGCAAAAAATTTCAACGAAATTATCTGGAATTTTATTTTGAATGTTGTTACGGGTCCCTACCAAACGAATTGTCCGAAATATTGCAGTTTAAGTTTCTAGTAGGTATCTAGGTTCTCAATTTGTCTTTGTATTTATCAAGGTGGAGGGTATCAAAAGTTCAGCCGGGCCGAAATTTTACTAGTTTATAATCTTTAACACATAAACAACACACAACCCGTGTATTCTGTTAAGATCTTAAGGGAATGAACGACTTTAATGTGTCTATAATCTAAAATAATGAGATTGAGTCATACATTTTAATTGAGCTGTGACATATTTTTTGAGAAACTGGTCACACTTTGCGTTAAATGGGATAAGGTTTGAAAATGGTACCAATTACAAAATGAAATTTAAATAATATATTTCTTAATGCTGCTTTGTTGTTGCTATTGGCATTTGTGTTGTTCAAGAAAATAATGTTTTTAATCGTTTTGTGATTGGTATCGGGAAAAGAGGTGGTAATACATTACTGTAACAATTTTATTTTTTTCTTCTTTAATTAAATATCGTAGATATAGATTGAGTAAAGTAATCTAACCACCGTTGGTGTAAAGAACAATTTAAGATATCATCACAATCAATACAATCTATTAAAATGTAACACTAGCTGACCCGGTCCGTGTGCCGGCCCGTAGTTTTAGTCTTTAATGCATACTTAAAAAAAAAAAACAAGTAAAAGAACATTAAGTTCGGCCGGGCCAAACGTTTAATACCCTCCACCTTAGGGTAAAGGAAATATTAGAAGAAATGTGGCAAAAACCATCAAAATACCGAATATCGGTGGGTACCGTTATATGGGGGCTATACCAAACCGTGGACCTATAATTACAATGACTCGCCATACGAACTGGGACCCATTATGATGTACAACTACCAAATTTTCAGAGAAATTCGTAAAAAAATGTGGCAAAAACCATCAAATACCGAATATCGGGAGGTACCGTTATATGGGGACTATACCAGAACGTGGACCGATATATCTCATTTTCAATACCAACTATCCTAGACACAATACCAATTGCTCTGCTAAATTTTTCTCTCTACGTCAAATAATGTGGGCTGTATCGTGATTTAAACAGACAGACAGATAGACGGACGGACAGACAGACAGACGGACAGATAGACGGACATCGTTAAATCGACTTCGAATTTTATGCTGATTATGAATATATATACTTTATAGGGGTATACGACGAATATTTAAGGATGTTACAAACGGAATGACAAAGTTAATATACCCTCCTTTCCAAGGTGGAGGGTATAAAAATATTTGTTATAAATAATGACTCGCACCGGTCGGGTTAAAGTGTTTTAAAAAGCCCGATCCTATTTCTCAGCCATAGTTTGCAATTTGAGAAACCTAAATAATAAAGCACAGCTGTTAAAAAGTATATATCAACCGTTTATAATGTGTGGTTAGAGTCTCCATAAAGGCTGCTATAGCAAAATGCAGTGGCAATTACACAATATCCTTCTGTGTGTCAGCCAATCTATTAAAATCTCTATAGATCGATGGACCTAGGTTAAGATCCTCGACATATGTTAAATCAGGAGGTACCTTTATACAGGCGCTACTCCAAAACATACCTTTAAATGAGGGTTATATCAAAACGTGTGCACATATTTATATTTTTTTACAAGACATCTTCTTCCTTCTGAATTCTGAAGTTACAAAATTTGTCGAAATAAATTTGAAAAATATAAAAAATATTTGAAATCGGGGTATAGCCTTATATGTGGGCAATATCAAAACGTAGACCGACATGACCCAAATAAATTTTGTATTAAAGAGCAAAATATTTAAGGTCATTTGTGTATGGTTACGGCTATATATAATGGACCCTAAAAAAGTTTAGCTTTGTAACCCGAAACCCTTTTTGGAATTTGGATCTATTAACCGAATACTATCCACTTAGAATTTTCCAACACCCAGATTGGCTGTGTCGTAATGCCAGTACTCGCTATTGCATAAAACGGTATCTGTTATTTAAGTATATTAAAGATTTCGGAAGTGTTTTCAGGGGATATAAACGCTTTTCTTACTAAATCTTAAATTCGATCTATTATTTTATATAGTCCAATTAAAAGTTTTTATGGGAGAATTCAATCATACACCCTATGATTATAATTATAATTTAAAATTCAAAGGACTAAATACGCCGAAGCATTTGTATCTTTTAAATTCGGACTTGTATTGCCCATTTGGTGCAAAATTAATTTGAAATCAGATAAAGATATATATAGGAGCTATAACCAAAATTGAACCGATTTCGATAAAATTTAAAACAGCTATTCCTGTGCTCCATCTAATACCTGGTACCAAATATCACGGTTGTGGAGTGAATATTACGAATGTAAGGCACTAAAACACTAAATCGGATGAAACATATATATGGTTGCTATATCTATATCTGAACCGATTTTCACTAAATTTGATATACTTGCTTCTAGGCTGAATTTGGTCCGATGTACTAAAAATCAGTCCATTTGGACTTATATCGGCCATTTGGTGCACAATTAACCTGAAATCGGATGAAGATATATATGGGAGCAATATCCAAATCTGAACCGATTTCGATAAAATTACAAACAGCTATTTCTGGGCTGTATCTTATATCTGGTACCAAATATCATTCTTGTGGAGTGCATATTACGAATGTGAGAGGCTTAAACACCAAATCGGATAAAACATATATATGGGAGCTATAGCTGTTTCTGAACCGATTTTCTCCGAATTTGTTGTATTTGCTTTAAGGCTAATCTCGGTCACATGTGTCAAAATTCGGGCCATTTGGGATAATATTGGCCATTTGGTGGTCAATTAACCCGAAATCGGATGAAGATATATATGGGAGCTATATCCAAATCTGAACCGATTTCGATAAAATTTAAAACAGCTATTTCTGTGCTCCATCTAATACCTGGTACCAAATATCACGGTTGTGGAGTGCATAGTAGGAATGTGAGGGACTTAAAGATCAAATCGGATGAAAGATATATATGGGAGCTATAGCTATATCTGAACCGATTTTCTCCAAATTTGATATACTTGCTTCTAGGCCGAACTCGGTTGTGTGTGCCAAAATTCAGGTAATTTGGACTGATAGTGGACATTTGGTGCACATTTAACTCGAAATCGGATGAAGATATATATGGGAGCTATATCTAAATTTGATCCGATTCTCACCAATTTCAATAGGGTTCGTCCTTGGGCTAAAAAAATATTGTTTGGAAAATTTCATCTCAATCGGATAATAAATGCGACCTGCATTTTGTTCACAAGAATACATGGACAGACGAACGGACGGACTGACATGCATAAATCGACTCAGAAAGTGATTCTATGAAGGTTCTCAAAAGTAACTATGGGTCTATCTCGTTTCCTTCTCCATGTTACAAACAAATGCACAAAGACATAATACCCTTACCTTGAATTTTGAATTGATTATATTTTAACTTTGGTGTGACCGCGTTAAATATTTCGACATCATCCATTCAGTTTCGCCACCACCTATCTCGGCACTACACATCAATGCAACACAGCAAATGTTCATTCGAAAATAATAAGGCAAAATGGAAAAAAATTATGCAAAATATAACATTACAATTGTACATTTCCAAAATCAAAATGAAAATTTTCAAATTTCACATTTTTACGCGATTTTTTTTTTGAATTTTATCCTTTTCTGCCAAGAGAAAATTCCGAATTTGTCTGAATCGTTGAAATCAGATCAGCGGTTCTTGAGTTATAAGCGTAGTAACTAACATAACTTTATTTTATATATATAGATGGTGGTATTCAAAGGTCGCACCAATTAGATTAAGCAAACGCGAAAAAACCAGTGATTTTAATGCAGGAAGTACTCACCAATGCTGCACAAAACTAATTCTTTTTTGTAGAATCCAGAACATTTGTTAATCACTGTTGCTGTTACGTAATATGAAGATGACATTGCATAAAATAAGGATATATGTTTTCCAAAAAGGATATCAAACTTTTAAGCGTCCGCTTAGAGTAGCGAGATGAATTCCATTATGAAAATTAACGACGTCAAGGATTTGAACACATGTTTAGAATGGGGTCACACATATTGCTATCGTTTTACGATACCTTTGTGACCTTTCATATCATTACACATTGTGTGTAAGTAGCTGCTGCTAAACGAGTGTATGCTCCAAACCATGTGCGTCGAGTGTTTGAAGAGTGTTGTTGCTAGTGTCACGTCCTTGCCAAAGCTCTTGAAACCATTTCTCGCACGTGAACTATGGTGCAACTATAAAATTTGTACTCCACATCATTGAGTTATGCTTAACGCCAAGATTTAAAATTTGTGAAAACCAAACGAGGTATTTACTTCGTCTGGCTCCTTGACGCACTGTATTATTGTTATTTTCATGATTTGTTAAACGAAGTGCAGTTAAATGTTTTAAGAGGAAATATGTGGGTAGGAACTCCTTTATTTTCATTGCGGTAAAGTTAGCAATGAAGCTGAAATTTAAAATTGTTGGCGAACTTAGCGAAACCCGTCACTGAGAATTTGTCTACAATAATCAAAATGCTGAATATTGGGAGGATAGGGGCTACAAAAAACAATGACTTATATAGAAATTGTTCAATATAAGCAGAAGGACCCATTACGAAATCCAAATACTACATTTTAAGCAATTCCGTTAAAAAATTTGGCTAAAATTGTCAAAATGACCAATATCGGAAGTACCTTTATATGGGGGATATAGGAAAACGTGGGCCAATATATATAGTATTCTGCTGCAGAATATAGAATCTAGTATGAATTTTTAATATCGAAAGTTAGGCTATTCCGCTAGCTAGAAACTTCAAATTTAACTTCAAATTTAACGGGCGGGCCGAACTTTGAATACCCTCCACCATTTGGAACCAATTTGGCAATTCTCAAAAACAATAAAATCCGTTAAAAATTCTGTTAAAATCTTAAAAATACCGAATGTAGCTGTTACATTAGGGTCTATACGACGACATTGACCTGCATAGGTAACTTTTGTTATAAGCCATTACAATATTCAAATGTGAAACTTAAAACAAATCAGTGAATAATGTGGCTTAAATCATCAAAATACCGAATATCGGGAGGTACCGTTATATGGGGGCTATACGAAGACGTGGACCTACACAGACAATTTTCTGTCATAGGCTGTAGTATTTATTTCAAACTTCAAATACCAAATTTGAAATAATTCCGTTGAATAATGTCGCTAACATCAACAAAGAGCCGAATATCCGGAGGTACCTATACGAAGACGTGGACCTGCACATACAGTTTTGTGTCTTAGGCTGTAGCATCCATTTCGAACTTAAAATACCAATTTTGAAAGAATTGCAATAAATATTGTAGCAAAAATATCGGAAGGTACCGTTATATGGGGACTATACCAAAACGTGAACCTAGATGGTCCATTTTCAATACCAAAAGTCCTGCAGACACAATATGCATTTGAGTATAATTTTATCAATCGACTTCATTTCGTTCGGAAGCTAGAGTGATTTCCACAGACGGACGGACATAGCTAAATCGACATAGAATTTTATGCTGTCAAGAATATAAATACTTTGTGGGATCTAAAATGTACATTTCACAGGTGTTACAAACGGAATGACAAACCAAATATACCCTCCATACTATGGTGGAGGGTATAAAATTATGTGGGGACTATAGGAAAGGTGTACCTATTATGTAGGTAATGTTCTGCCACAGGCGATAGAACATAATTTGAATTCTAAATATCGAATTTTAATACGGTTTGAAAATGTGCCTAAAATCAAAATAAGTTTTTTAAGCTTTACAGTTAAGAAAATAATTTCTTAATACAGTAAGTTTATGAATCTCCGTTAGAAACATACATAAATATAACTTAAAATATTAAGAAGTAATCTCATTAATTTTAAAACTTAAAGCTATATATATTTAGCCTTTTCACTGAATTTTCTTTCTGAAAGAATTTGTATATCAATTTACATGTTATAACCAATTTAAGTTTAAGTTGAAAGTAACAAAATGTTTCTCTCTGTATATAGAGAGGCAAAGAAACACATTCAAAATATATAACCTACACCACATAGAGGTAAGGGTATTATGTCTTTGTGCATTTGTTTGTAACATGGAGAAGGAAGCGAGATAGACTCATAGTTACTTCTGAGCAACTCGATTTATGCATGTCAGTCCGCCTGCCTGTCCGTCCTTCGCATTATTTCCGATTATTTCAGGTCGCATTTATTAACCGACTGCGATGAATCTTTCCAATCAATATTTGTTTGGCCCAAAGACGAATCCCATATATACGGGGTGAGATAAAAAAACTCCAACAAAGTCAAACGCCATAATTTGTATTTTTTTTTTTTTTCAAATGTTATTGAATGAAAGCAAAAAGTTGTCGGAAATAGCATCAAATTGTAGAATAAGTTTAGATTTGTTCGAATTGGTCACCTTTGGCATGAATTATTGTCTTCAAACACCCAATGAAACCGTCACTGCTCGAATGTTGCTCTGCGGTATTTTGGTCCATTCCCGGTGAAGCGCTTGCTTGAGTTATTTTTAAGTACCAACCTTGCTTTCCGAAATACTCCAGACACAATTGTCCATCGGATTGATATCCGGAGATTTTGGTTGCCATTGTGCGCTGGAAATGAAGCGAGGAACCTCAGTTTGTAACCATTCTTGGGTGGCGGTGGCGTGCTGAGTGCGATGGTGCTGAGTCCTGTTGGAATGTCCAAGTTCGGCGGACAAAATGTTTGCGTGCCCAAGGTTTTAATACACCCTCCAGAATATATATATACCAGCGGAGAGTGATCATCGGCTGTTATGGCGGCCCACACCATCACCATGACGCTTAAGTTCTGGTGGCCAACCGAAGTTGCACATTTCCAGCTGACTTCTTTGGCAAGTAAATACTACCATTTTGTTTGTGTACAAACTGCTGGACAACGAATGTTTTCTCATCGGAGAAAACAAAGTTCGGCAGTTCACCACTTTCGGCCAAGCGAAGCAACTAATTAGCTCTTTTGAGTCTATTTTCTTCCTGTTGCGGTGAAAGCTCTTGCACTTTTTTGAATTTTAATGCCTTTACCCCGAGCTCATTTTTCAATATTTGCCGAATGGAACATTGCGATATGTTAAGCTCACGAGCCATTTTCGGTCACTGAGACGCGGGTCAAATCGCTTCTTTATTTTCGAACCATTTCTGCTGATGTTACTCTTTTTTTCCGTCCAATTCCTTAATGTCGGGCTACGCTACAGTATCATGGTAACGAGCGATGGTACGATATACAAAACATTTATTCACATTAAAATGCTGGAATATTCTAACGATAGCCCCTTCTGCGTTTGTCGGCCAAATATAAAGAAATCACACTATCACGCTTGAATTCCATCACGAATAACTTTTTTTTCTGGAAAATTCTCACCAAAATGCTTTTGTACGTTTGTAAACAATATAATGAGCTGTTACTGAAATAATTTTAACAGCTGTCGGACGAGTGACTTAGGAATGACAGCAGTCTGAAGTTGGTTGCAGTTTTTTCATCTCACCTTGTAGCTGCTGTAAAGCCAAATGTTGATAGGTGGCATAGGATCCACTTCAAATAATCATATAGTCGGCCCGCCTGACTTTTCACTTTTCCTTCAAAATACTTACAATCATAAAATAATTTTGATATTCTTTGTTTTTGCCCTGACAAATATTTTCTGTGCCAGAACCTGCAAGAATCTAATATTTTTGCAATTTTTTCAATATCATAAAGTGAAAATCTGTTATTGTACTAAAAACTTTTATATTCTTGCAGTTCTCCAACAGACCAAAGCTTTTTTGACATGTAATCTAGATATTGAATTTCTTTCATTGGCAAGAAACACGTTAGAATACAGCTCTATTCGACGAGTTTCTCCATCCTTTTTACTTCTCTACAAAGATCTATCACCTTTAATCTCTCTCAATTTCTATTTACTTCCTTTTCTTTTTTATGCATTGTGATCACGAAGGTGTCCGAGTGCGGTAGTTACAATTTCAATTCCAAAATCTTAATATTGAAAAAAATCAGGTGACCCATTCTTTCTCGTACTCACCCACGATAGGATCAAAAGATTTCGTAACGCAACTAAAATAAAATGTGAAGAATCACCGATTTTCTTTAAACTTCGTAATTATCTACATTTCGCGTCAGTTTTAAATCTAGCGTGAAGATGGGATTGATAAGCCCTGCCTTTCTGCCACATTCTCACCAAAATTTTAAATATTTTTCAATTCAAAATTCGCACAATATAATATTAGCATCAATCAGTTGCGAAAATGAGATACGGCGCGAAATTAAATAAAACAGCAAATATATCCCGTTTCTCCATAACAGCAACTAATTCTCATCTTTTTTTTTTTTTTTGATCGATAACGTAAATTTGATTCGTGTTTTCAAAAGAAATAGTCTTGAAAATCTATTAGTTTTGGCTTAGAAAAGTTCAGCATCATTGACTTAGATATTTAACCTCAGTAGACACTTTGTCCTTATAAATTTCAAAACAGAGCTTTGACTTTTTTAATTTCCTGCAGTCGAAAAATCATAAACTACGGTGTACAAGTCATTTAACTTTAGATTTAAACATAGAATGTATATTTCTCGTCTCGTGTATAGATATTACGTCCTTAACCCTAATCAATATTCAAATATTGAAATTTGTATTTATAGATTAATTTGAAAGTATTTGAATATTAGCCACAATTAAATTATTCCACATTACCATAATTCCTCAACTTTTGCCGGTACAATGAAATGGCAACGTGTTCTGACATCATTAGCATAAAGAACTACTGATGATGGTGTGTATCTCCATCCTCTGGGGTCATATAAATCAATGTATGTCATAAACATTGTGTTTTTGGTTTTTGTGTTTGTGCGTTTAAAGGTCATGACGAGGATACGGTCGTCGGTCACATGCATTTGAGTGGAGCTCTAAATGTGGCCATTGTTGGCGGTTGCAAGTTAGCCAAATGATTTTATGGCTGTTCTGCAAATGATTTTGCATGTTTTTGAGTGCGATGATAATTGAGGCAAATTGCAGCATTTATGCGATTAATGAGGCGGAAAACAACACCATCATAAAGGACGGAGACAATAACAAACAAAAAGGATAATTATTTCAACAAACACACGCACACATACACGTCCATCCACTCAATGTAGAGTATTAGACAGACAGAGAGACACTCTCGTACACAATGTAAAAAGAGGGAAGGAAGAAAAAGTATGAATTATTATTGAAATATTTCAATAAAAACAAAAATATGCCAAGGGTCGGTCCATTGTAACATTGTTATAAAATGGGCATCAACATTGTGCCACACCACCATTCCACAAAGGATGATGTTATGGGACTTTTTATGGGCATTGCTTTTTTAACTTTCGACGTAGCCTCCAATGTTTATTTGATTCATGAAAAATGTTGCCTCATTCGCGAACATTTACCAGTTACATTCCAAACAAATTATGATCTGGGCACCAGTATATGAATTATGCATTAATTTGATTCTTGCCAAAGTAATCTACACACAGGCATATATGAATACTAAAGAAATAATAAAATTAATATCTGTTTTTTTTCATGGTATGATTATTTAACATGAATAATTTTGAATACATCGATTTAAATTCGACGCTGCATTTACAGATTTAATATTTATTCTTTTATCTTGGCCTTAAGTATTTGCCACATACAATTATTTGTTGTGGCAATTTTATTGTACAGAATAATAATTTTTTGTTTTGAAAGAAGACGTAGTAGCTGGTGGTAAAAAAACTTATTTGGAAACTAATAATAAAAGAATAAAAGTCAGACGGACCGACTTTATGATACACTTTGCCACTATGCATTTGGTGCACAATTAATATGAAATCGGCAGAGGATATGCATAGGGGAGCTAAACCCACATCTGATCCGATTTCGACAGAATTTAACAAACGTTTAGGCTAAATTCGGTAGCATGTGCTTAAATTCAATCCATTTGGGCTAAATTACACATTCGGTGCATAAGAAAAAATAAATCGATCGAAGGTATATATGAGAGCTATATCTAAATTTCAATAGATAAAATTTGTCAGAGGTATATCTGGGCTCTAACTGAAACTGGTACCAGATATCATTGTTGTCGAATGCATATTACGCACGTCAGCGACTTGAAACCTAACATCGAATGAAACATATATATGAGAGCTACAGCTACATCTAAACCGATTTTCACCAAATTTGATTTACTTGCTTCTAGCCTGAATTCAGTCGGATGTGCCAAAATAGTCATTTGGACTTATATTGGCTATGTGGTGCACAATTAACCCGAAATCGGTTGAGGATATATATGGGAGCTATATTCAAATCTGAACCGATCTTGACAAAATGTGATGCCCTTATTTCAGAGTTGTATCTGATATCTGGTACCAAATATCATTGTTGTTGAATGCATATTACGCTTGTGAGGGACTTTAAACCCAAAATCGGATAAAACATATATATGGGAGCTATAGCTATATCCGAACCGATTTATACCAAACTGAAGTACTAGTTTATAGGACAATCCCACGGCGGCCGGTTCTATGTACCGGATTGACTCGGAGGCACATTTCTCCGACCAGGGCCGCCAACCCAGCAAATACATGTTCGTGTTCGTCCATTTTTCTGAAGTGGGAGAAACATTACCCGGAATGTTTGCTCCGTATTCTCTTGGTCCGAGCCGGGATCGAGACCAACCCCGGACCATGGTTCTGCTCCGTTTGTCGTAATCGCATCCACCACAGATCGGTTTCGGTGAGATGCAACGGATGCATGGAGTGGGTGCATTTCCGGAATTGTTCCGGCCTAAACCGGATACAGGAGTATAGCGATAGGGACTACATTGCTTCCTGCTGCGTCAATGTAGACCCCGGTGAGTCTTCATCTTCGGCGTCCTCATCGTCGTCGCAATATGAGACTCCCCCGCAATCTCCTCAACAGCAATCTACGCAGCAGTTGACGCCACACATTGCTGTTCAGGTTCCGGATAATGCATCATTTCTCCAATTTAATTGTGATGGTCTCAGAGGTAAGATCAGCGAAATTGTAAGCTTTATGAGTCGGAAGAACATCAAGGTCGCAGCGATCCAGGAGACGAAGCTGAGTACCACCTGCAGGCTTCAAAGTTCTGATGGATACAACGTACTGAGGAAGGATCGATCCAGAGGTGGAGGTGGAGGTTTAGCGTTCCTATTGCACCACTCTGTCCAGTTCAGACCTATCTCGCCTGAGCTTGACTCTAGTGACCCGTACATGGAATGTATGGGGGTAGCGGTCAAGTGTGGAACCGCCGAGGTAGAGGTGCTCAACGTGTACATTCCGCCGTTAAATAGCTGTGCCCCACGATATATGCCTAATATCAGTTCACTACTGGTAGGCAATAACCGTCTGGTGCTTTCAATGCCCATCATGAATAATGGCATTCCGTCCTAGGTAATGACCAGAGAGGCATGGCGCTGGCTGAGCAAATCGATAGCTCCACGTTTTGCACAGTGAATGTGGACGCGCCCACCAGAATAAGGGGAGACTGCCACAGTTCTCCGGACATATCCATCGTGTCCCCAGGTCTGACGAATGACGTAACTTGGCAATCAGTCATTTCTCTAGGCTCAGACCACCTCCCCATTATTATCGCCATCAATAGACCACCCGACTTCATCGACTCTGAACGCCGCACTTTCTTTAACCACGGGAAAGCTAATTGGCAAGAATTCAGAGAGTATACCAATCGCCGCTTCAGAGAACTGCCCAACCCATCTGATGTTCAGGTAGCAAATAGGTGTTTCCGGGACATCATCAAAGCTGCAGCCGCTCGCTATATACCTGCTGGTCGAATACCTGAAATAAGACCAAATTTCCCAGCAGAGGCAGCGGGATTAGCAAACGAGCGAGATGAGCTTCGTCGTACTAACCCTAATAACCCCAGAGTCAGGGAACTTACTCTGGAGGTAAACAGGTTAGTAGGTGAACATAAGCGGAAAAAGTGGTTAGAACATCTGAAGCATTGCAACATCGGTACCGGAACGAGTAAATTGTGGGCAACGGTTAAGTCGCTTTCGAACCCTGGAAAAAAGGACGATCGGACATCTGTCTCATTTAACGGCTTAGAAGTGACAGATCCGAAGAGGTGCGCGTGTTATTTTAACCGGCAGTTTGTAGAGCACCCCGAGAGTGACAGGGCGAAGAGAAGGATACTACGCCGTGTACGATCCCTTCCAGCCGAGGAGGTACCACCACAATTAACGTTGGCAGATGTTGCACAGGTCATCAGAAGCGCAAAGTCATCCAAAGCGCTTGGTCCTGACGGAATCTCAATGGTGATGTTGAAGCAACTGGATGAACCAGGAGTTGAGTATCTGACAAAGCTTCTCAATCTGTCGTTAGCCACCCTAGTAGTTCCCGATGCCTGGAAGATGGGCAGGGTGGTCCCGCTACTGAAGCCAGGCAAGGATGCCAGCAAAAGTGATTCATACAGGCCGATATCACTTTTGTCACCAGTAGCAAAGACGCTTGAGGCTTTACTCCTCCCCAGCATAAGAGAGTGTTTCCCAGTAGCCGATCATCAACACGGATTCCGAAAATTCCATAGCACAACAACAGCTTTACACGCCATTTCCACACATGTCAGTAGAGGTCTCAACCAGAACAGGCCGTGCGATAGAACAGTTATGGTGGCACTTGATTTATCAAAAGCCTTTGATACAGTCAATCATGCCACACTGTTCGAGGACATTGAACGCACCACCCTCCGGCCAAGTTTGAAACGTTGGATAGTAAACTACATGTGTGGACGCCAGTCGTACGTGGAATTCAGAAACAAGAAGTCGAGCATCCGTAGAGTTAAACAGGGAGTTCCCCAAGGTGGGGTGATATCTCCGGAACTGTTTAACCTCTACCTTTCTGAAATTCCACGCCCTCCAGACGGCATAGAGATTATAACGTACGCAGATGATTGTACGCTCGTGGCGTCCGGACCCATTATTGATGACATTTGCGATCGGTTAAACGCTTACCTTGTTGATCTTACCGCCTTTTTCACTGCGAGGAATATGAAGATATCCGCCACTAAGTCGACGGCCACACTTTTCACCACATGGACTGCGGAGATGGGGCTATCCTTGAATGTGCAGGTCGATGGTGCTATTATTCCGACCACCAACTACCCCAAGGTATTAGGGGTCACATTCGATAGCCTCTTTAAGTCGTCCGCGCATACCACAGCTATCTGCGACAAGATTAGAAGTAGGAACAAGGTCCTCAAGTCTCTGGCCGGCAGTACTTGGGGAGCTGATAAGGAAACCTTGTTGACCTCTTACAACGCGATAGGCCGGTCTGTGGTAAACTATGCGGCTCCGGTGTGGTCCGCCAACGTCAGTGCTACGCAGTGGGAAAATGTTCAGTCCTGTCAGAATGCCGCCCTTAGAACCGCAACAGGGTGCCTTCTCATGACACCTGTCGATCACCTACATGAGGAGGCGAAGGTCTTACCGGTGCGGTAGCATAACAAAATGCTGTCAATGCAATACCTGCTTGGGTGTTATAGACAAAGCCATCCAAATCACCATCTTGTGGATAAGCAACCTCCGCCCAGGCACGTTAGGAAAGACCTTCATGATCTAGAGAGAGAGGTACAGAGGTATAAGAGAGAGCCTCTAGATCAACAGGCCTATCAAGCGGGACTGAATAGTATTCACTCTAATGCGGTCTCAGAAGCCATTGAAGGATATAGAGTGAATACTGTGCTAGGAGACCATCCCCCTCCCGTCGCAGCTGAAGAACGAGAGCTGCCCCGACAAACCCGAGTAGTCTTGGCTCAATTACGATCCGGATGGTGCAGCCGCCTAAATTACTACTGGGCCCGGATCAACGGCGAGGTGCAGAACATCTGCCCAGCATGTGGCACAGGCCCACATGATACGCTGCACTTATTTCGCTGCCCAGCCAAGCCTACTCACCTAACTCCAGTCTCGTTATGGACACAACCCATACAGGTTGCATCCTTTTTGAGACTGGACTTAGAGGCAGAACCTGATTGAACTGAGTCAGAAAATGGAAACCGAACGAACACAGATGTATGAGCTGCTACAACAACAACAACTAGTTTATAGGATGAATTTAGTCGTAATCGCCAAAATTCAGTCCATTTGGGCTGATATTAGTCATTTGGGGACAGTAAACCTGATATCGGATAAAGATATATGGGAGCTTTATTCAAATCAGAACCGATCTCGATAAAATTTGACAGAGGTATTTTCCAGCAGTATCTGATGTCCGGTACCAAATATCATTCTTCTGGAGTGCATATTACTCATGTTAGGGACTTAAACCCCCAAATCGGATGAAACATATATATGGGCGCTTTAGCTATATCTGAACCAATTTCCACTAAATTTGATTTACATTCTTCAAGACTGAATTCGGTGGGATGAACCAAAATACTATCTATCTCGCTTCCTTCTTCATGTTACAAACAAATGCACAAAGACATAATACCCTTACCACTATGTGGTGTAGGGTATAAAATGTGCGGTAAAATGATAAATTGGGACGTAATTTGACTTTTGGAGTTTTAATATACCCAACAATGGCTTTCATCCGCAAAAATATTATTTTTTAAAATGTGAAAACTTCGTAGATACTATCAAAAAGTTATTTATATGTGTTCGTTACACAATAAATGCTCATTCATAGGCCAGCATATTTAAATTGTGCATTTGACACTGGAATGTTTTTTTAAATATAAGCTGCTTCATTAAATCTGTAATACGTCAATCATTTCAGACGATTTATGTGTCAGTACAAATGTTGTGAAGGCAATGCTGTTGTCAAGCATTAAAATTAAGGGATGGGTATGAAGTATGACAGTCTACACACAGCAATTGCAAAAAATTTATTTATTGTAATAAAAATACCTTTGCATGATTTAAGATTTAAAGTATATGTTTGGGATTTTTGCACGTTATGTTTTACATATAATTTACTTATTGACTATACAAACATATATACAGTTTCCCCTAAAATTATTTCTATGAGTTTCTCATGCATTTAACTCTAAGAAATGTCAACATTTCTTAGAGTTAAACAATTTGCACCTTCGGCTTTATATTTAAACCAGTAAAGAAAGTGCTAAAGTCGTGCGGGGCCGACTTTATGATACCCTACACCACTTTGCTAATTTAGTAGAACTCCACATAACAATTAAAAGTTTTTATGGGAGAATTTAATCATAGACGCTATGATTATAATTGTAATTTAAAGTTCAAAGGACTAAATATGCCGAAGCATTTGTATCTTTTAAATTCGGACTTGTATTGCCCATTTGGTGCAAAATGAATTTGAAATCAGATAAAGATATATATGGGAGCTATATCCAAATCGGAACCGATCTCGATAAAATTTGGCAAAGATATTTCTGGGCTGTATTTGATATATTTCCCTGAATATCGTTGTTACGGAGTGCAAATTACGGTTGTGGGTAACAAATACAACAAATCGGATGAACAACATATATGGGAGCTATAGCTATTTCTGAACCGATCTTCACCAAATTTGACGTACTAGCTTCAAGACACAATTTTATCCATTTGGATAAAAATTAGACGTTTGGTGCACAATATAAGTTAAATCTGACGAAGTTATATATAAGAGCTATATCCAAATCTGAATCGATCTGGACAAAATTTAGCAAATGTATTTCTGAGCTGTAACCAAATATTGTTTTTACAGAGTGCATATTACGGCAGCAGAGGACAAAAATTATTATCTCCAATTTCAAAAGGGTTCGTCCTTGGGCCAAACAAATGTTGTTTGGAAAATTTCATCTCAATCGGATAATAAATGCGACCTGCATTTTGTTTACAAGAATACATGGACAGACGGACGGACATGCATAAATCAACTCAGAAAGTGATTCTATGGAGATCATCAAAAGGAACTATGGGTCTATCTCGTTTCCTTTTGTCTGTTACAAACAAATGCACAAAGACATAATACCCTTACCACTATGTGGTGTAGGGTATAAAAATATCTATGGAGATTACAATGACTTAAATTCGCATCAGATCCAAAATGTTGACTCGTCGTGGTGGATGATGGGATACATCCTATCTTTACACCCGATCTTGTGTTAAAAAAATATTTGAATGTGTGAAGTTTTATTACAATCAGAAGCCTTTTTCGAATTTTATGAGATACTAACTTTACCCGGTGAGCTTCGCCACCGCTTTTAATTTTATATGGATTCATATAATATTGATATACAAATATTTGTTGGTCTATCAACGCGCGAATGAGAAAAGTAGGAACATGCCAAAATTTGTCCCCATACACGAAGGGTTTGTCCTTTGGATTTATTAATCTCATGGCAAATGCCCAGCGTGCAGGAAACTGCAATCTTTAGAAGTTTAGTGGCATTTCTGTTGCAATTAAAGAATTTAAGGTAGCAACATACTTCGCCGTAATAATCGTATCCTCAATTAAATTGTTGAGTAGTTTTTTACTGTTAGCCTAATACCATGCTTGTTAATAAAATCGTATTCAATTTTGAAATGATTTCAATATAATTTGACTAAATTTACTTTTACACCAAATTCCGTCACACCTTCCTTATTTCATTGAAATTGGAGGTACGTACCGTGTTTGGTGCATCAAATATGTGAAATCGGCCATATATATTATATGAGGGCTATATCCAAATCTAAACCGATTTCTAATTAATGTGAAAAATTTATTATTGTAACCACACATTCTGAATTTCATTAGAATCGGATATACATATCGTGTTTGGTATATAACATACGTGCAATCGGCTGAAATATATATAAAGAGGCTATACTCAAACCTCAACCGATTTCAATATAATTTGCCAATTTTTTTTTGGTACCAGATTTCGTCTCTTTCCGAATTTCATTGGAATCGATATGCATGGGTGCATCAAATATGTAAAATCGGTGAAAATATATATGGGAGCTATATCCAAATCTGGTACAATTTGAATATAATTTGACAAATTTATAGTTTTACTAAATTTAGTCACTCATGCCGAATTTCATTGGAGTCGGACATACGGAATACGTGAAATCGTGCGAAAATATATATGAGAGCTATATCCAAATCTAAACCGATTTCAATATAATTTTTCGACATTACGAAGTACCAAGTGTTGACGAAATCGGTTGAGTTAGCTAAGTGTATAAAAAGGCAAAAACATAAGTTAACTTTTAATACCTACAGTTTGAATTTTATTTTCGTAAATCTATTGTACCTAGACATATAGCTTATTCTGAGATTTATAGTGTTGTCTTGAACTTTCTGGCTTACTACTCGAATAATTCCAAGGAAAATTTGAGAAAAAAAAGAAATTTTTTAAGAATATTAATGCAATCCCTTTTTTGTCATGCAATGAAGAAGGAATGTCTTTTCTTTGGTAACATATAGTAAAATATCATGAAAAATATTTTTGTCTTTGACGTCATCTTTATAAAATTATGCTTCACTGGAGATTTTTGCACAAAATCACAAAAAGTTCTTTTTTAACCCTAAAATTAGTGTTTAGTGTATATGGATTCCTGACGTTTACGTAAGATTAAGACTTTTGACGTCTTCTAGGACCTATAGTAGGATTGCATGACAATTAACTTCGTTTAATCTGAGTTTTTAACCACATTTTAAACCAGTAAAGGTCAAAAGTCGGACGGGCCGTATTTAGTAGAGCTCCCGTAAAAATAAAGTTTATATTGGGAATTTATGTATGCGTATCATGGTTTTTATACCCTACACTACAAGGTGGTCAGGGTATTATGTCTTTGTGCATTTGTTTGTAACATGGAGAAGGAAGCGAGATGGACCCATAGTTACTTTTGAGGATCTCCATAGAATAAGGACGAACCCTATTGAAATTTGAGATAATCGGTAAAAATTTAGATATAGCTCCCATATATATGTTCGTCCGATTTGCCTTTTATTGTGCACCAAACGTCTAATAGGATGGAATTTGGCACATACGACCGAATTGAGTCTAGAAGGTAGTATGCCAAATTTGGTGAAGATCGGTTCAGATATAGCTATCGGGTTTAATCAAATCGGACCGGGTTTAATCAAATTTTGATACGACTTTTCGGTTTTATTCCTTTTCTGCCAATAGCCCATTCCGAATTGGCGCGAGTTTAGCTTTTTTTAAGTTATAAGCGTAGTAAGTAACATCACTTTCTTTTATTTGTGTAGATGTAGAAACATAGAGGGAATACTAGAATAGTACAAGTACAAGTAAAAAGGCAGCTAAGTTAGGCCAAGCCGAAATTTTCATACCCCGCACCATTTTGAAAGATCTTGAGAAATTTCAAATAAATCCGTCGAGAAATACCACTTAAATGAAAGCAGTTAAATGGTGGCTATACGAAGACGTGAACCTGCATAAATATTTTTTTGTCGTAGGCTGTAGTAGCAATTCCGAACTTCAAATACAAAATTTGAAAGAATTTCGTTGAGTAATGTCGCTAATATTATCAAATTTGAAACAATTCCGGGGAATAATGTTGCTGATACTATCAAAATACGGAATAAAGGGAGGTACCGTTGTATGTGGGTTGTACGAAGACATGGACCTACATAGACAATTTTCCGTCATCGGTTGTAGTACTCATTTCGAGCTTCAAACTTTAAATACGAAATTTAAAACAATTCCGATTAAAAATGTCGTTAAAATGATCAAATATCGGGGGATACCGTTATATGGGGGCTATACGATATAGTGGACCGATATAGCCCATCTTCAAACTTGAAGATCTGTGCAAAATGTTAGCTTCCTATCTTAATTCATTTTGACTCTAGTATGATTACAACAGAAGGACAGACGATGATCAAGAGTATTTATACTTTGTTAGGTCTTAAATTATAATTTCGATGAGTTACAAAATGAGAGAATGACGAGCTTAATATACCCTTCATATTATGTTAGGGTATAAAAAGGGTTAACCGATGTTGTCTATATTCTAACTTATCCCGAGTCAAATGTTAATATTATGCATTACGAATTTCTATTTAGCCAGAATGACTGACGGACGAACTGACATGGCTATATCGACTCCAAAAGTTTTGAAACTAATTTCATCCAAAGGCAATTGAGGTGTAAGCCATTGTAAGACATACGTCTGAGGATATAAAACTAAATTATACAGGCTCTATTGCGATTAGTCGGTATGTAAAAAAAAATTATCTCGTGAATTTTCAGTACATACAGTTTTGTAGCATTCGATAATCTATTAGCAAGTTTTACTAAATATCTCGCATGACCGTTAAATGTTATTACTTGAAAAAATTAAATATTACTGTTGGATTGCTGGACCAACAAATTGACTTGGTCACAGCAAACCCATCTGCTGAAAAAAAAAAAAAAAAAAAAAAAAAAAAAAAACGATTCGAAAGCTAGTAATCTATCTACCTATCAATTTTTTGATAAAATGATTTTATAATGTGCGATAAAAATGACGACAATATCTCGAAGCACAACATAACTATGACATTTATTACCAAGGTGTATGTCAATAGACCAATAAATTGATTTTATAATTCATAACTGAGAAATGGTATCTGATTATATTGCGTCTAAAAGCGTCTAGTCTGCCAAAAATACTTCCTTTTGCAGTCAATTTTAGCTTCATACCATTCGTAGGAAAACACTTTCATTTCCTCTCAAAATATTCTCTAGCCTTCAATATACGAAATTATCTAACCTCAAACCAGAACTTTTGCTGCAGTCATATTGCTTTCTTACACACTGCCGGGACATCGGAGAAAGAAGAAGAAGAAACTAAGACTTAGACACGAAGGCTATGCCAACGTAGTCACAATGAAAGTTCTATGGCGATGGTGTTATTTATGGTCAGAATTTGCTTTAATGACTGCGCACTAAAATACTGCTTCCGTAATGCCAGGACATGTACGACATCCAGACATTCATGTAATCGCTCCCTAACCAAAACATTTGACCCACTGGATGTTGTTCAAAAGTCTACTCTGCTTCTCTAAAAGCTGAGTAGCCCTTGGGTGTCTTTGGACATATGGCGGAGTGTTAGGGTGTATGTGTGTGTGTCTTTGTGAGTAGTTTGAATCTAGGTGTAATAAATCGTCCAACGTCCAAAGAAATCCTTTTTCAGAGAAATCAATAAAAGTCAACAGTTTGCACAATCCCTGTGAGTGTGCGTGTGTAAGAGTGTTCATGTGTGAGGTTGTTTCTGCGAATGAATGCGAGTGTGTGTAGTCGAACATACAGTCCGGCTTATATGAATAGATACGGGAAGATTGCTTTCTCAATTTGTCCAAAAGTGATTTTCGGTATTTCATGTATTTGATACTGAAATAATTTGGTTAAAGTTTGAAAGGAACGCTGACTTAAAGAGGTTTGGCAAGTTTTGTGTTTTGTTTTACTGTCGAACATCTTCAGTTTGGTCTATATTTTAACAACCACCATGTAGCATATCTATATTTCTATCTCGCTGAGCTGAGTCGATGATACAGACAAAATGTGCTTCATCGAAATAATGGTGCAAGACCCAAGTTTTCTTTGGAAGAAATCCCTTTAACAACATTGGGCTCGATATATACATGGTAATATTTATATGACAATTCGGCCAAGGAAGACTAATGGCTTCCATAGAATGTAAACTCAGTGCCAGATTTTTTTTTTATTATTCCACGTTTGAAGACTTTTACATACATCTCGCTGGAAGTTGTGATGTGTCGGTCTATTTTAATACCCTCCACATACATAGTATAGAGGTTATATTAAGTTTTTCATTCCGTTTGTAGATCATCCAAATAATCATTTAAGACCTAAGAGAGTGCATATATTCTTAATCAGCGTAAAATTCTAAGTCGATTTAACCATTTTCTGCTAAAGTTCGTTTTTATATAGCACCCATATAATTGTATCTTCTCATATTTGGTATTTTGAAGATTTTAGCCACACTTTCTGATGCAATTCTATCTCGTGTGGCAGAACTTTGTCTTTATATATATAATTTTTCGTATAATTTTTCGGAATAATTTAAAATTTAGTATTTGGTCCGTGTTAAAATCTGTCTCCTATGGCATAATATTGTCATATAGGTCCAAGTTTTCCTATTGTCCCATATATAGGTATATCTTGATAATCCATATTTTGACAATTCTATCCACGCTTTCTAACGGAAAAGTTTAGAATTCGGTATTTAGACTTAATAATATGTTCTACCTCCTGTGGCAGAACATTGTTTATATAGGTCCAGGTTTTTCTCTAGCCCCCATAACCGTACCTTCCCATATCCGGTATTTTGATGAATTAAGGCTCAGTTTCTAGAGGTTTAGCTTAAAATTCGATATTCAGATTTCATATTGGAGTCTATAATATGTAACGGAACACTGTCAACATAGGTCTACGTTTTCTATAGACCCTTCATAATGGTACTCCCATTACTCGATTTTTTGACGATTTAACCCATATTTTTATGGGAAAATTCATTATTTGAATTCCGTAATGGGGTTTTCAGCATTTTTACTTTTGCCTTTTTAATACTATAAAATATACAATTCAATACAAAACAAAATCAGTTCACAAAATCTTAATTATTCAACAAATATCAAATTTAATACCATATAGTCATTTTTGTACTTTTTTGTTGGTAATTCTATTTTATACCTACACCACAAGGTGGTCAGGGTATTATGTCTTTGTGCATTAGGTTGTAAAAGGCAAAAGGAAACGAGATAGACCCATAGTTCCTTTTGATGATCTGCAAGAATCACATTCTGAGTCGATTTATGCATGTCCGACCGTCTGTCTGTCCGTCCGTCTGTCCATGTATTTTTGTAAACAAAGTACAGTTCGCATTAATTGCCCTATCCAGATAAAATTTTGCACAAATCATTTGTTTGGCCCAAAGACGAACCCTATTGAAATTGGAGTTCGGTCAAAATTTAGATATAGCTCCCATATATATATTCGTCCAATTTGCATTTTATTGTGCACCAAACGTGTAATATCAATCCGAATAGTACGGAATTTTGCACGTACGATCAGATTGGACCTGAAAATAAGTATGAAAATTTGATCGAAATCGGTTCAGATATAGCTATAGCTCCCATATATATTGTTCATCCGATTTGTTATTTTTGTCCTCCGCAGCTGTAATATACACTCTGTAACAACAATATTTGGGGAAATATATCAAATACAGCTCAGTAATACTTTTGCTAAATTTTATCGAGATCGGTTCAGATTTGGATACAGCTCCCATATATAACTTCGTCCGATTTACCTTTGATTGTGCACCAAACGTCTAATATTTGCCCAAATTGGATGAAATTTGGCACTTACGACCGAATTGAGTCTAGAAGCTAGTATGTCAAATTTGGTGAAGATCGGATCAGATATAGCGATATTCAGGGAAACATATCAAATACAGCTCAGAAATATCTTTGCCAAATTTTATCGAGATCGATTTCGATTTGGATATAGCTCCCATATATATATTTATTCGATTTCAAATTAGTTGTGCACCAAATGGGCAATACAAGTCCGAATTTAAAAGATACAAATGCTTCGGCATATTTAGTCCTTTGAATTTTAAATTATAATTATAATCATAGGGTGTATGATTGAATTCTCCCATAAAAACTTTTAATTGTTATGCGCAGCTCTACTAAATTAGCAAAGTGGTGTAGGGTATCATAAAGTCGACCCAGTCCGACTTTAAGACTTTCTTTAGTGGTTTTAGTTTCTCTTTGTTTATATATTTATTTATTGAATTTTTTTTTCTTATTCATATTCATTTTCAAAATCACATATTCAAAACCACGTATATTCCCGACACCATTATTGTATCAAATGTAAAGATATTAGCTTAATCCGTTCACATAATAACAATGGGTACCAAATTAATTGGTATTTGATACTTTTTGTATACCCAAAGTTGAACTTTCAAAAAAATGCTTAATTTATCCTACACTTATCCGGGATCGTCATTTGAAATCTTAGAATTCTAGTTCAATCCGCTTTGCTAAAACAATGGATTATTTTTTAGTTCTTTTTAGTACTTTTGGTACACTTTTAGTTCGAATTTCAAAAATTCAGCCTTATCTTACCTCTACGCACCAACTTGCAAAATTTCAAGGTTCAAGCATTAGTCACTTCGCCAGTCAGACACTCACTGAAATATTTTTTATACCCTCAGCCATATGGCTAAAGAGGCCAAAAAAATGCCTCATCGAAATAACCGTTTTAGACCATAGGTCCCTTTGGACCAAATCCATTTCAGGATATTTGTAGTCGATCTAGTCCGAGTGTTCGTCCGTCTGCCTGTCTAGCTGGTGCGCCTCTTGAAGGGAGTGTCCTATTTGGTCCACTCCGATTTGTCTACTCCATCAAGTACCTCCCCAACAAAGGGTGAACATTTTGAATAATTATAACTCTTGTAATATGTGATGTAATTGTATTCAAATTACGCGCATCATAACACATTTATTAACCCAAGATATGATGTGAAGATGGAATATATTGGTCCACTCCTTGTGGTTCCCCCGCACGAAGGGTCAAATTTTTGAATATCCATGAAGTTCATTAAACGGGAAATTAACATTCAATTACATTAAGACTTGACACACCTCAATATTTCTATCAGCACAAGATCTGTTTTAAAGATAATAGAGATCGGAGCACACCTTCTGGTACCGCCCCCACAAAGGGTCAAAATATTGAATAACCCGAAATAAGCATATGGTTCTCTTCAATTTTCGCACATCGCATTAAATCTGCTGTAAAGATGGGATACTGCTTCTGGCACCTCCCCCACAAAGGCATCAAAATTTTGAGCATCATAAAACGCGAAATTAATATCCTATTCTATTCAGACTTGATATATTTTAATATTTCCATCAACACAAGATCTGTTATCAAGATTGTACCTTCCCCACAACGAGTCAAAATCTTGAATAATTATATCTCTCATAAAATGTGAAATAAGCATCCTACTCTCTTAAAATTCCACACATCCCAATATTTCTACTAACACAAGATCTGCTGTGAGGATGAAATATATCGGATAACAGCTTCTGGTACCTCCCCCACAACAGGTCAAAATTTTTAAAAATTACAACTTTCATATAAAGCACCCGACTCTCCTAAAATTCCACACATTCCAATATTTATACTAACATAAGATATGGTGTGAAGATGATAGACATCGTCCTACCCCTTGTGGTATCTCACCAAAAAAAAAAAAAAACAACAATTTTTAATACCTAAATCTCTAATAACTTACGAAAAAAGTTAACGATTTCATTCAAACCACGTATATCTCATATTTCCCTCAACACTCCCTCCGATACCACCTCCCCTACAAAAAGTTAAAATTTTGATTTACAATTATTCGCATAAAATTGAAAATTAATGTTCGATTTCCTTTAAATTTTGCACACACCAATATTTTTGTCTGTATTAGATGTAGTGGAATACTTCGATCCACAATATTTGGCGCAGCACCCACATTTCAACATTTTCTTAAAATTATAGTATATATATAAATATCAGGTGATATAGTCTAAATATGGCAAGTTGTAATATTTATATCAGGCATATATAAGAGAGGAGTTGGATAATATTGGCCAACTCCTTCGGAACCTCCCCCATAAAGGCTAAACATGATGAATAATAAATACAGATGTCAATATGTGTTAAAATAAACGGACAATAGCTGAGTGTATACATCCGTCGGAAAACCGACTGATAATTTATAATTTGTTAAAACACATGTTTCGAAAATAATTTTCACTAAAATAGCTGTAATAATACACAAATATATGCACCCGATATAAATTATACTTAGTACAAGATATGGCAAACAGTTCCGATTGCTCTGTTCAAGAACTACAAGAATTTACTAAGAACTTTTACTATAAATAGATATGCCTACCTCGCCGAGCTGAGTCGATCTAGCTATGTATATGAGTGCTTCCGTCGGTCCATGTTGCGCTACAGATCGCAATTAGGGCCCGATCCTCACGAAATCTTGCATGAAGGTGGGGTTAAGGTCAGAATAAAAGCCTATTGTTTTTGGAGATGATTAGGGGTTCAAATGAACCTAACACAGAAAAATGAACCTAACATAGAAATTGAGGCTGGACAGAAGCACGCCAATTTGGATGGTCATCGACGGAATAGACCATAACTTTTATGCAAAAAATACGAATTTTTCCATAAAACAGCAAATATTTTTAATTCCAGCGAAATTAAAAACACACGAAAAGGTAACTTCTGACTGTTACATTAATGCTGATATCCAAGATATCGCATGTTCAGGAAAATATATACAATCATAAATATCAAAAAAAGGGATATTAGTTAGAGCGCTTTTAAATAAAAGCAGTCAAATATTATTAACCATATTCTGACATTATCAACTTTCAATGAAGTTTTATTCATTATATATGTCATGTATTGGTCTGTCCTAGAACTACAGGTCTAGGTCTGTCCCCACGGTATCGAAGCAAATTGAAAACCTTGTAGATTCTTGCAGGAAATGGAAGAGAGCATATGACAATAGCTATAACTGTGTCTCAGACACATACAGGCATGTCACAGAATGTAAAATCGTTCAAGAGTGAAAACGAAAACGGTTTTAGCTTCTCTAAAAAACGGAAAACGCAAAAATTTTGCGTTTTGATATCACTTTCAAATTGAAATGTTTAGTGATTTTAACGTAAAAAATAAAAAAAAAAAAAATAAATATTCCCTACAAATGTTATGTAAAGCACAGCTAACATTTATAATTTTTATTGTTTTCTTTGGTGTATAAACAAGAATTCCTTGCAAACACCTAAAACGGCTTTTAAGTACACCAATTGTACGTTCAATTATGTTACGCGCTAGGGTATGTTTTTTGTTAAATTTGTGCTCCTTTGTTCCTACACTAACATCCCTATATGGGGTCATTAGGAATGGTTCGAATCCATAACCAGAATCCCCCAATAACCAAGAATTTCTGTCACCATCTTCATATTGATTTAAAAAAAATTGTCTTGCCCCACTTAAATTCCTATTCCGTAACATCTTACCCCGTCATGGTATTTTCATAAGCTTTCAATCGATACCCATATTGTCTATATCGGGTACGTGGGTCCGGGTCCAGGCGGGGTCTTGATCCCGGACTTTCGGGTCAAAAATCTGGGGTCCCGGGTCCGTCCCCCAAGAAAAAAATAGTTTCCCGGGATCAGGGTAAAAATACCTACCTCTGGAAAAAATTTCGAAAAAATCTAAGAGTTTTTACTAAACTAGAGTTGTTCCAATTTTTTCCAAAACTAAAACAAAAGCTTCTTTATTTAGCCGATAATAAGTTATAAATCTGTAGAAATAAATTATTATTAAAATAAATTTGAAAATAACTCATTGCTGGTGGATCCTTACTCTGCATTTGAGTGAAATAAAGGATCTGATGCGTTCCTCAATGTCCGGCGACGAATTTTTTCAGTAGACCGCTGATTTATTTCTTCATCCATTACAGCAAGTATTGAAGCCCCTGGCATTTTTACTTTTGGTGTTTATATTATAAAAAACAATTTAAACTCCTTTTTTAATTGTCAATAATTTGTTTACGATTGTTTTTTTCATGGAGTTACCATATTTTTATTTCAAAAATGTGAAAAGATTTTTTTTCCGGATTAGTCAAAACGTACGAGTGCTGAAGAAGCAAAAGCAAATCGTAACGATTTGGAAAAGGTGAAATAAATCGATTTCGTAAAACTTCTGTGACATGCCTGATAATCAAAATTGTAAATTTTCTCTCCTCCTCCTTAATTTTTGCTTTGAACATGAAGGCCTTAAATGTTAGGAGCCTCTAACGGCAGTAATTGATGCCATAGGAAGAGGAGGCCTGTTGCCTTGATGCAAATATGGTTAAACTATTTCAGAAAGTTGTAGCTAGAAATTCGCAGAATGTAATCCTGTAGATACTAATGGAAAACATGGACCTAGATACATAATGTTTAGCCACCGGAGAGAGAACTCATTAAGAACTACAAATATCAATTTTTATCTGTGGAAAATGTGGCAAAAATCATCAAAATACAGAATATCGGGAGGTGCCGTTATATGAGGGCTATACGAAAACGTGGACTGATATATCAGATTTTCCATACCAACCATCCTAGATCCAAATTGTTCTGCTAAATTTTGAAGCTTAACTTTAAATAATGTGGGCTATATCGTGATTTCACCAAACAGACAGACGGATATCGTTAAATCGACATAGAATTTTAAGCTGATCGTGAATATTTATACTTTGTGGGGCCTACGACGAATATTTAGGGATTTTACAAACGGAATGACAAATTTAATATATTCCAAAGTGGGTATAAAAAGGGTATAAACATCAGTTGTACCTATTCGAACGTCGTAAACGGTATAACATCCCACGCTATTTCTATTCTATTTTAGATACAGCAACAACTATTCTTCATAATCTATAAAGACTTGTTGTTTTTGTATTCTCCGTTATTGACAAAAAGTCACCACATTTATGTACTTTGCCACAGCTGGCATTGTATTGGAGTGGCTGGTGAGAGGTCCTGCTGGTGTTGAAATGGTCAGATGGCATTTAAAGGACATTGGCTTTATATCATTCATAGTTTAGTGCTCTGCCCGGCGAAGCTTCTGCGCCCACGCTACCCAAAACAAAACCCATAGACGATGACAGTCGTATTGGTAACGGTTACAATGATAATGACAATACAATGGCCATAGCGTCAGTCATAGAGACAGTCGTTGACAAAGACTAGAAAATGATTTAATATTGGTCACATCCTCGATGATAAAATAGACTGGACAAGCTTTAGATTGGCTTTTGTTAGAGGGGGGAGGGACATTTGTTTCGGCCCTTGCGACTTGTTTTCCAAATGGATCACATGTACTTTACGTCTGCGGAAGATAAACTACGGGTCAATTAATATAACACAGAATGTGTGACGAGCATGCTCGTTTTGTTCCATGTTCCATGTCCCAGCAACAATTACATTGTCATCATTGGGATGTAATGGACAATGAGATGAGGTTTTTATGTGGACCAAGATGTTGTGATAAGCTTTATGAAGCTCAATTACTTTCTGACGACAAATGCACACACGTACAATCTATTTTAGCGAAAAATAAGCTGACGCATCGAATTATTTATATATTTCGATATCTCGAAACCTCCTACTCCGAAATAGGTGCATATGTCAGAGAAACGCAATGGCCAACAAACAGGTATATGAGGACAATAATTCATTTATCGATGTACCTAGTTTATGTGGTCGTTTAATGGGGCATATTTTCATGCGGTTAGCTATCAATTTCAACTAAATTCTGTTAATATTATTTTAGTACAATGCAATGATCCACAATCGGCAAATTGTATAATAATTTGACAAGGACAATAGCAGCGAGAGAAAGAATACAAATGGTAAGACCACAGAATAAAACCAGACTGAAGGGTAGGAGGTATTTGTGTCTATACCAATTTGCACCAAAATCCATTCTTTTTCAGTTGTTATTACACTTTTGGTGCAGAGTAAACATTAAATCGGATGAAAATATATATGGGAGCTATATCCAAATCTGGGCTAACCTCTCACCCCAAAAAGTTTATAAAAATGTTCATTTTTTATCGAGAACGATATAAGTAAAATCATTGCACCCATAGAAACCAACGGTGACTGCAATATCAAATTTCAGAATTCCAGCACTATCCCTTTACCCAATACCAAATTTAGTAATGTTTACTACTATTCGAACAATTATAGTAGACATGCCCGAAACCGTTCCGTATCTCCTTCATAGACACCAACAGTTATCGTAATATAAAATTTCACGGTTTCAGCAAATTGTAGTAACTTAGCATATCCGAAACTATCTACATCCAAAACATATCCAAAACTATCTACACCAACAGCGATTCAAAATTAGAACCATTTAGTACTTTATGATCAATTATAGTACACATTTCCAAAACAACATCCATATCTCAATCCTAGATACCAACAAAGAATTCAATTTCAAAATTCGGGATTCATATCAATGTTTAGTTCATTAAATTGCACATTACAAAATTTATTGTTCAATTATAGTACTCATATCCAAAACCAGCTCCTTCTATCAACCACAGAAACGTCAGCTCTATTCCTTTAGCCGATGTAAAACTTAGTACCTTTCGAACAATTATAGTACGCATATCCAGCTTCTTATCTCAATCCTCGAAACAGTGACATCCATATAAAAATTTAGCTTCATTCCTTCACTCAATACCAAATTTAGTACTTTTCGTGAGAGACCTCAGTATCAAATTTCGAGATTTCAGCTGTATTCCTTTAAACAATTCCACACATAGTACTATTTAGTAGTTTTCGTGAAAACATAGTCCATTATTCCAAAACAATCTCTATATCTAAGCACCAGATACAACATTTTCAAAAATTCTTAAATTTTGTTATGGTATCCTATTTATTTCTATAGATTAAATGACATGTAAACGCCATTCAATTTATGTAACGGAATTATCGATAAACCTATTTGACATTCATCGCATTGTGCGATTAAAGCCGTGAATGGACGAATTTCTACACTACACTCATCGCATTCTCAGTAACTGTGGATAATTAAATTTACCCAGTTGTGCTAAACATATTACCAACGAATGAACTCAAACATCCAGCACTCGGTGGTCCAACATCGGGACACACATCCACACTACTCTCACTCACGTGCAGACAAATGTGGAGCCTTACCAACGTGAACTGCCGTATTCCATCAATAACAAAAGGACATAGATTTCATTTTGCTAGCCGGTTAGTTCGTGGCTGCATGCATGGAGTGTTGAGGCACGTAATGATGTAATAAAATCATTTCACACCTCATGAAATGTTGGCTATTTCCGGCTGAACTTTACCCAACTTCCGACCACGTCAGCAGAGCCCTGCAGTCTTATCTGTGAACTATTCAAGCTAGCAGGCTGGAAGGCAAGCAGGCAGGCCGTCATTCAACAGCTCTCAGAGTAAGACAATTTTCTCACTTTGCTCCGTCTTTCGTCAGAAGTCTCTTTGTCAGTTCGCGTGTGTGGATGTTTGTGTGTGAGTGATATCTAAGGGATACGGTTCTTGTGCTGTATTCCGATTTGATTCTATATTTGGTCCTGGCAACGTCATGTAATGGACTATCTACAAATGCTGACGTATTAATTTTATTCTGCCGCTATCAATGTTCGGCCATCTTCATCACAGCCAGCCTCACAGTCATCAGCAGCCGGGATGTCATTACAGCGGCAGTACAGCAATAAAGGAACTGTGGCATCCTTGGTAGGCTGACTACTGCCTCGGTACACTACATATTTAAGATACATTGTGATTGATGAGTTAGCGTTAATAAAGCTCGATTGAATAGTGGTTTCTCCGTAGAGGCGACTGCTTGGAATAGTGGGATAGTTTCAGAAAAAAAAACATTATTATTAAATAAAGAAATTATATAAATACAAGTAAGAAAAGCTGTAAATTCGGCCGGGCCGAACTATGAATACCCTCCACCATTTGGAAAAAATTTAGCAATTTTCAAAAAAAAAAAAAAAAGAATCCGTAAAAAATTCTGTTAAAATCTTAAAAATACCGAATGTAGCCGTATATTAGGGTCTATAGGACGACGTGGACCTGGGTAGACAACTTTTGTCACAAGCTATTACAATATTCAAATGCGAAACTTGAATCTTTTTAATGTAGCCAAAATCATCAAAATACCGAATATCGGGGGGTACCGTTATATGGGGGATATTCGAAGACGTGGACCTGTACATACAATTTTCCGTCATAGGCTGTAGTATTCATTACGAACTTCAAATACTACATTTAAAATAGTTCCGGTAAATAATGCCGCTAAAATCATCAAAATACCGAATATCGGGGTATCGTTATATGGGGGCTATTCGAAGACGTGGACCTGTACAGACAATTTTCCGTCATAGGCTGTAGTATTCATTACGAACTTCAAATACTACATTTAAAATATTTCCGGTAAATAATGTCTCTAAAATCATCAAAATACCAAATATCGGGAAGTACCGTTATAATGGGCCTACATGGCCCATTTTCAATACCAAAAGTCCTGCAGATATAGTACACATTTGAGTACAATTTTATCAACCTACTTCATTTTGTTCGGAAGCTAGAGTGATTTCCACAGACGGACAGACAGCAGTACATTGCTAAATCCATACTATGGTGGAGGGTATAACAATTAAGGAAAGGCTATAGTAGTGCGGGGCCGACCATGTGATACCCTACAGCACTACAATACAAAGATATATGTATATGCACTGCCCAGATATTACCCTTAGCTTTTTGATTTCTTAGCTTACGGATAAATATAATCCAATGGTCATCCAAAATGCTAGAATTCTTTTCTCAGGCGTGTCGATTGGCTTCAATTGTGTGATCAGGATTTTTTTTTTCTGTTTTTGGTTCATTTGAACCCTTAAATATTTTGCGATCATCTCCAAAAGCCAGAGGCCCCTCGGTATCTCCTAATTTAGACTCATCTACATGACTTGCTTGTCTACGATATTTGGCTATATTCGTCAACGAAATCAGCATAAAAAAGCCAGAAGTTCGCCTTTTGTGTATTTCGGATATCGCCTGTAAGTAATGCTGATATTTTTCACACAAAAGTAGTGGAACATTTTTAGTTGTTGGTCCATTGCAACCCCTAAATATATTGCGGACATCTTTGAAAACAACATGCCTAGCCCTTCTGAGCCTAATCCTACCCTTATGACAATTTTCCTGAGGAACGGACGATAATTGCAATCTGTATATAATAACCCCAAACTGTGTTGTAAGGTGAAAAATACAAAAAAACAAAATATACACTTCAATATTTTAAGTCAAATTGATAAAATCGCATGCGATAAAAAATATGAAAAAATAAAAAAATCACAAAATACACAATATCTATATTAACATCATTATTGGCATCTTTTTATGCGATTTTTTAGATTTTATTCTTTTATGCCAAGAGGGCATTCAAAATTGACAAAATTTGTCAAAATCGGTCCAGCCATTCTTGAGATATAAGCATGCTAGCAAACATCCCCTTCCATTGTGTATATTTCGTTATATATATCCGACATATTTACTATCGGCATCTACGTAATGGTCAGAATAGACCTGGTCATTTATTTGTGATTTCGCCGGGATTAAAAATATTCGCGGTTTAATGGAAATTTTGACTTTTATTTAACACAAATGTTATGGTCTATTTCACCCACTAAAAATTACACGATGACCAGCCCTAAGCTCTAGCCCCATGCCAACTTCGGCGTCGATTGGTCTATAATTGCAATCTGTAGAGCAACTGCAAAATCAGGATTTTTTTAATTTTTGATCCATTTCAACCCCCTAAATATTATGCGATCACCTTCAAGAGCAATAGGCTTCTATACTGGCCCTAGCCCCACGTCCATTCTAAATTCAGTGAAGATTAGACCATAATTGCGACCTGTAGAGTGATTACAAATTAACATGGACAGACGGACGACCCAGCTCGACCCAGCTCGGCGAGATAGGAAGATCCATATACATAATTACATTATATTTGGCCCAATCAAACTTATAATACCCCCAACACATAGTGTGTAGGATGGAAATATATGCGCAATTAAACTACCAGTAATATAAGTGTATGCATCAATATTTTCACTTCTTTATGCCAATCGGTAACTTAGACAGAAAATTATCGATAAAAGTTAAAAACAAGTAAAAAATCATTAAGTTCGGCCGGGCCAAACTTTTAATACCCTCCACCTTAGGGTAAAAGAAACATTAGAAGAAATGTGGCAAAAACCATTAAAATGCCGATTATGGGGAGGTACCGTTATATGGGGGCTATACCAAAACGTGGACCTATAATTACAATGTTTCGCCACCGGAGCTGGAACCCATTATGACCCACAAATACCAATTTTTAGACAAATCAGTTAATAAATGTGGCAAAAACCATCAAAATACCGAATATCGGGAGGTACCGTTATATGGGGGCTATATCAAATCATGGACCCATGCATGCAATGTTTCGCCACCGAAGCTGGAACCAATTATGACCAACAAATACCAATTTTCGAACAAATCCCTGAAAAAATGTGGCAAAAATCATCAAATTACCGAATATCGAGAGGTACCGTTTTATGGGGGCTATACCAAAACGTGGATCTATAATTACAATGTTTCGCCACCGGAGCTGGAACCCATTATGACCAACAAATACCGATTTTCAGACAAATCCGTGAAAAAATGTGGTAAAAAAACTAAAATACTAAATATCGGGAGGTACCTTTATATGGGGGCTATACCACAACGTGGACCTATACATGCAATGTTTTGCCACACGCTCAGGGACCCGCTATGACCTACAAATACCAATTTTAAGACAAATCCGTGAAAAAATGTGGCATAAATCATCAAAATACCGAATATCGGGAGGTACCGTTATATGGGGCCTATACCAAAACGTGGACCGATATATCTCATTTTCAATACCAACCATCCTAGACACAATGCAAATAGCTCTGCTAAATTTTGGAGCTCTACGTCAAATAATGTGGGCTGTATCGTGATTTCAACAGACAGACGGACAGACAGACAGACAGACAGACAGACGGACATCGTTAAATCGACTTAGAATTTTATGCTGATTATGAATATATATACTTTATGGGGTCTAAAACGAATATTTAGGGATGTTACAAACGGAATGACAAAGTTAATATACCCTCCTTTCCAAGGTGGAGGGTATATTAAATTGACGGTGGGTCAATGCCATTTTGAAGGTTTGACTTGAATTTTTCAGTATAGGCCCACGTCCGATTTTCGCGAAAGTTTTAAATATTTTCAACTAATTGGGAAACAAACAATAACGGGATTAAGCCTATTAATAAAATATATATTAATAAAGTAAATACCAATGTATACTGCATAGATGAAACCATGAAAGTAGCTAAAGTCGGGCGATACAGTTATATGCCACCGAGAAAGTAAATCTGTGATGAAAATTTATGTGTGTGTAATCTTCCTCCAAATGGCATGGATTTCGGCACATCCTATCCCTTTTAGCCCAGAAGCAATTACTTCATATGTATGTGTTTCATCCGATTTGGTGTTTAAGTCCCTCATATTAGAACTATACACTTCAAAACAATGATATTTGGTACCAGATATTTCACATAGGTCAGAAAGACCTCTGCAAAATTTTATGGAGATCGGTTTAGATTCGGATATAGCTTCCATTTATATATTTGTCCGATTTCAGGTTTTTGTGTTGCAAATGGTTAATATCAGTTCAAATGGAGTGGATTTGTGTATATACGCTTAATTCTTCTAGGTTAGTTGGTGAAAAGCGGTTAAGTATATATCCATAGCTCCCATATAAATGTTTCTCCACAATAATAATATTTGATACCAGATATAAGATACAGCTCAGAAATACCTCTGCCAAATTTTATCAATATCTGTTCAAATTTTCCATATATATCTTCATCCGATTTGGCAGTCATTGTGCACCAAATATGTAATCTCAGCTCAAATTGTATGGATTTTGTTCACATACAACTGAATATTTCCTGGAAAAAATACGACACTTATTGAAACTCGATTTCTATATAACTACATCACATCATCATCACATAAAATTCTATGTCCATTTAACGATGTCCGTCCGTCTGTGGAAATCACTTTACCTTCCAAAGGAATTGAAGTAGGTTGATAAAATTTTACTCAAATGTGTTTTAGTCCACAGGAATTTTGGTATTGAAAATGGGCTATACCTACCTATATTAAGTATTTTTGGGATTGATATTTACCGGAATTGTTTCAAAGCAAAAAATGTCGGAAATAGCATCAAATTTTGGAATAAGTTTAGACTTGTTCGAATTGGTCACCTTTGGCACTAATTATGGCCTTCAAACGGCCAATGAAACCGTCACACGCTGCCCGAATGTTGCTCTGCGGTATTTTGGCCATTCCCGGCGAAGCGCTTGCTTAAGGTGATCGACACTTTGGTATTTTTTAATGCCAACCTTGCTTTCCAAAATACTCCAGACACAATAGTCCAATCCGGAGATTTTGGTGACCATTGTGCGCTGGACATGAAGCGCGGAACCTCATTTTGTAACCATTCTTGGTTGGCGCGTGCTGAGTGTGATGGTGCTGAGTCCTGTTGGAATGTTCAAGCCATCGGCTGTTATGGCGGCCCACACCATCACCATGGCCGGCGCTTGAGTTCTGGTGGCCAACCGAAGGTGCACATTATAAGCTGACCTCTTTGGCAAGTAAACACGATCATTTTGTTTCTTTACAAACTGTTGGACATCGAATATTTTCTCATCGGAGAAAACCAAATTCGGCAGTTCACAACTTTCGACAAGCGAAGCAACTCTGTAGCTCCTTTGAGTCCATTTTGTTTCTGTTGCGGTGTAAGTTCTTGCACTTTTTGGAATTTCAATGGCTTTACCCCGAGTTCATTTTTCAATATTTGCCGAATGGAATATTGCGATATGTTCAGCTCACGAGCCGTTTTTCGGCCACTGCGACGCGGGGTTTAGATCAAGTCGCTTCTTTATTTTTTGAACCATTTCTGCTGATGTTGCTGTTTTCTTCCGTCCACTTTCTTAACTTCGGGCTACGCTACCAGTATCACGGTAACTAGCAATGGTACGAGACACAAAAGATTTATTCACATTTAAATGCTGGAGTGCTCTAACGATATCCACTTGGGGTTTTCCAGCCAATTATAAAGAAATCACACTATCACGCGGGAATTCCGTCACGAATAGCTTTTTTCCGGAAAATCCTCTCCAAAATGCTTTTGTATGCTTGTTAACAATACAATGAGCTGTCACTGGAATAATTTTAACAACTATCGGATTAGTGGCTTAGAAATGACTGCAGTCTGAAGTTGGTTGCACTTTTTTCATCTCAACCTGCATATGGGAGCTATAGCTTTATATGAACCGATTTTCTCCGAATTCAATGTCCTTGCTTCTAGACTGAATTCGATCGGATGTATCAAAATTCAGGACTTTTGCACTGATATTGGCCATTTGGTGCAAAATAAACCAGAAATTTGTTGAGCATATATATGGGAGCTATATCTAAATCTGAACCGATTTTGACAAAATTTGATACAATTTTTTCAGAGCTGTATTTGATATCTGGTACCAAAGAGCATTGTTGTGGAATGCATATTATGTTTGTGAGGGGCTTTAAACCCCAAATCGCATAAAACATATTTATAGGGGCTATAGCTATATCTGAACCGATGTACACCAAATTTGAAGTACTGGCTTATAGTATAAATTCGGTTTTAACTGGCAAAATTCAGTCCATTTGGGCTGATACAAGCAATTTGGTGCACAATAAATATGAAATCGGATTAAGATATATATGGGAGCTATATCCTAATTTAAACCTATCTCCATAAAACTTGACAGAGGTATTTTCTAGCAGTATCTGATGTCCGGTATCAAATATCATTCTTCTGGAATGCATATTACGCATGTGAGGGAATTAAAGCCCCAAATCGGATAAAACATATATACTGGAGCTATAGCCAAATAAATATTGTTTGCAACATTTCATTTCAAACGGATAATAAATTCGACCTGCATTTTGTTCACAAGAATACATGGACGGACAGACGGACATACATAAATCGACTCAGAAAGTGATTCCATGAAGATCATCAAAAGTAACTACGGGTCTATCTCATGTTACAAACAAATGCACAAAGACATAATACCCTTATCACTATTTGGTGAAGGGTATAATAATTGTTTGTTATGCCCTACACCACATGGTGTTCAGGGCATTATGTCTTTGTGCATTTGTTTGTAACAGGCAAAAGGGGACGAGATAGACCTTTTGATGATCTGCATAGAATCACATTCGGAGTCGATCTATGCATGTGCGTCCATCCACCTGTCCATGTATTTCTGAAAACAAAGTACAGTTCGCATTTATTGCCCGATCCAGATGAAATTTTGCACAAATCATTTGTTTGGGCCAAGGACGAACCCTATTGAAATTGGAGATAATCGGTAAAATTTAGATATAGCTCCCATACATATCTTCGTCCGATTTGTCTTTTATTGTGCACAAAACGTGTAATATCAGCCCGAATAGTATGGAATTTTGCACGTACAACAATTACAATTAGGCCTGAAAATAAGTATGCCAAACTTGATCGAAATCGGTTCAGATATAGCTATAGCTCCCAATATATATATATATATATATATATATATATATATATATATATATATATATATATATATATATATATATATATACTAGCTGGCCCGGTCCGCGTTGCCGGCCCCTACTTTTAGTTTTTAATGCATATTTTTTAAAGCATTATAGAACACTGATCTGAATGATTTCAAAATAGTCAAAGATAATTGGTCTTTTACACCCATTACCGTAAGATAGGAATTAATTTCTTTTTGTCATTTAAATTGTGTGTTGGAAAACCCATAAAGTCCATATTTTTCTTCATAGTGTAATTCAATAACGATCCAAAAAATAATATTCGTGATTTTTTCATGTTTCTGCCACAATTTGATATTTTGGAGTTCAAAGCATGTAGACGTACATCCCACATCTACGTTCCCAGCCAATATTCTCTTGAGAGTTAAAAATTCAATAGTATACCAAATTTTTTTTTTCTGACCAAACATTGGTTAAGAATGTGGATTTGCGGGTACACTATTGTGGGAACTATACTCAAATAAATGCCTATGTGGAAATAAATGCTTATCTGTAAGACGATTCTCTATCCCAGAGTAGCCTAAATACAATTTTTTAGCCAAATCAATTGATGAATATGATCAAGATGGACTCTACTCCAAAAGTCAAAATATTATGAGAGTAGGTTTTTTACACCCGTAGAAACAAAGATGCCAAATAAAGGCCTGAAAAATGAAAGAAAAATGTCGAAAACCCCGAATATAGCTTAAATTATATAATGGTTATACCAAAACGTGATCATTTTTTGCGAGGATGGTTTCTTCTCAAATTACCAACTTTTGCTAAAATGCGTATGAGTGAAATATGGTTAAATGTAAACTATACTTGAAAAAGGAGTGTACCCTTATCCGGGGGTCATATATCGTGACCTGCAAAAGCGATTTAAGATATCTTGAAAGTTTTTTTTCCTAAATGTCCAATTCGCTCTACCATTTTGCACCCTTTATATTCAGTATTTCACTGATTGCAATTCCAATGAATTGCATTTTGAGTTCTCATTGGGCGGATTATTGTAATATGAAAGAATAGTTCCACATATAAGGGTTATACCAATGCATGGTCCTATTCTTATAATTATTTGAAAAAAATGTGTTGTTCTTCTTAAAATCTCAAATTACCAACATTTGATATACATCTGATATATATTTTGAACAACTGATTATTAATGAAACCCCTAGGAAAAATTTAAAACTCTATGGTAACTTTTGCGAAGTATAGAGCAAAATATTGAGGCCCTTTGTGTTTGGTTAAACTATATAAAATGGACCCTAAAAACGTTTGATCGACCCCCCCCCCCCCCCCCCCCCCTTTTTTTTTTGGGATTTTTAATTACCAACCAAACTGACTACTGATGATAGCGCATAGTCACCGTATAACGTTTCATGGGAGTTAAGGTTACTTTTAAGGTTTCGGAAGAATTTTCCAAGGAAATGTATCCTTTTCTTTCCAAATTTTCAATTTGTTCCACTATTTTATATAGTTTGCATATAACAGTGCTCTTCATATTCGGTATTTCACTGGTTGCAGTCCCAATGAATTTAGCATTTTAAGATCTCATTGGATGGATTATTTCCATATCTAGTCAATTTCCATTGAATTTTTTTTTTCGATTTTTCCCGATTTGAGAATTTTTGCCATGAGATCTCTTTTATCGTGTTTTTTAGCGATTTTGAAAAAGTAATTATCTTTTAACATTGGTCTAACCGCGTTAAGTTATTTCGATATCATTTGACTGACTTCCATGCAACCCGCCATCAATTTCAGTTCTCAAGAAATCAAGTCAATTAAATAAATTGGTATTAATATTCGAATTAAAAAAATATATAAAAAAACACTACAAATGTACATTAGAAAAAAGTAAGTCAAAATGGAAAAAAAAATCATGCAAAATAAAACATTACTATTGTACATTTCAAAAGTCAAAATGAAAATGTTAATATAATACATTTTTTACGCGATTTTTTTGAATATTATCCTTTTCGGAAAAGAGACAATTCCGAATTTGTATGAATCGTTAAAATCGGATCAGCGGATCTTGAGTTATAAGCGTAGTATATATATATATATATATATATATATATATATATATTTACCAATTTATTTTTACCAACGAACAACAATTGATTTTATATATATATATATATATATATATATATATATATATATATAGATTTATATATATATATATATATATATATATATATATCTATATCTATAAAGAGGAAAATGTTTGTACGTTTGTTTGTTGTTTGTTTGTTTGTTTGTAATTTATGGACTCGAAAACTGCTGAATAGATTTTTCTGAAAATTTCCATATATACTGCAACATCGCCTGAAAGTAACATAGGCTATATACATTTTTGAATTTCCACTTGGAACTGGAGATATAGCATCAGAATCGGAGGTACCTCCCAAAAATTTAGATTTTATATGCACATATCTATTGCTCGGTTAAAGATACAGTCTTCAAATTTGGAATGTGTAACGGAATTTGGAACAAAAATAAGTTTGGTAAATTATATTGTAATCGGTTCAGATTTGGATATAGCTCCCATATATATTTTCGACCGATTTCGTTCATTTGATGCCTCAAACACAATATGAATGTTCGATTCCAATGAAATTTGGAATATGTGACGGGATTTGATCCGAGAATAAATTTGTCAAATTATATTGAAATCGGTTCAGATTTGGATATAGCTCCCATATATATTTTCGGCCGATTTCAAGCATTTGATGCACCAAACACGCTATGTATCCCCAATTTCAATGAAATTTGAAACGTGTGATAGATTTTATCTAAAAAAAATTATTTCCCAAATTATATTGAAATCGATTCAGATTTGGATATAGCTCCCATATACATTTTCGGCCGATTTCATGTATTTGGTGGACCAAACAAGATATGTATGTCCAAATTTAATGAAATTTAAAATAAGTAACGGAATCGGGAGCAAAAATGAATTTTTCAAATTATATTGAAATCGGTTCAGATTTGGATATAGCTCCCATATATATTTTCGACCGATTTCATGTATTTGATGCACCAAACACGCTATGTATCTCTAATTTCAATGAAATTTGATATGTGTAGCGGAAATTAAAACAAATATACATTTGTCAAATTATATTAAAATCGGTTCAGATTTGGATATAGCTCCCATATATATTATCCGCCGATTTCACATATTTGATGCACAAAACACGATACGTATTTCCGATTCTAACGAAATTCGGCATGAGTGGCTAAATTTGGTACAAAAATAAATTTGACAAATTATATTCAAATACGCTCAGATGTGATTATAGCTCCATATATATACTCAGCCAAAGCGAGAGAGACAAAATCTGGCACCAGCAAAAATTGCCAAATTATATTGAAATCAGTTGAGGTTTGGATATAGCTAACATATATATTTCGGCCGATTTCATACATATTATGCACCAAACACGATATATATGACCGATTCCAATGAAATTCAGAATGTGTGGCGGAATTTGGTTATAATATAAATGTGATAAATTAATTGGAAATTAGTTAAGATTTGGATATAGCTCCCATATATATATTCTCGGCCAATTTCACATATTTGACGCACCAATTTCAATTAAATATGAAAGGTGTGGCGGAGTTTGGTGTAAAAGTAATTTTTTTTAAATTATATTTAAATCGGAACAGATTGGGATATGATTTTAATAAGAACCATTGACCCACAACGCCTTAGGCTAACACTAAAAAACAACACAACAATTTATTTGAAATACGCTTATTACGGCGAAGTATGTTGCTATCTCGAATTCACTACTTGCAATAGAAATGCCACTCTACTTAAAAAAATTGCAGTTTCCTGCACGCTTGGTATTTGCTATGAAATAAATAAATCCAAAGGACAAACCCTTCGTGTATGTATGTCATGTTACTGCTTTTCTAATGGTTTTGGTTATTTACGCATTAAATTAGTGCAATATTTTTTTAATTTTTAAATTTGTTTTTCTTTATCCAACATATATTCGTAAATAAAATTTTGAATGCATATAAAATCAAAAGGGGTAGCGAAGCGCACCGGGTTCAGCTAGTATATATATATATATATATATATATATATATATATCTATATATATAAATGTAAGTTGTGTTAGTTACTACGCTTATAACTTAAGAACCGCTGGATTAATTTTAACGATTCACACAAATTCGGAGTTGTCTACTCTCCGAAAAGGATAATATCCAAAAAAAATCGCGTAAAAATGTGATATATTAACATTTTCATTTTGACTTTTCAAATGTACAATAGTAATGTTTTATTTTGCATGATTTTTTTCCATTTTGACTTACTTTTTTCTAATGTACATTTGTAGTGTTTTTTTATATTTTATTTTTGAATTCGAATATTAATACCAATTTATTTAATTGACTTGATTTCTTGAGAACTGAAATTGATGGCGGGTTACATGGAAGTGTAGTAGCGAATTATGAGGTGACGAAACGGAATAGATGATATCGAAATAATTTAACGCGGTCACACCAAAGTTAAAAGATAATTACTTTTTCTAAATCGCTGAAAAATCATGAAAAAGAGATCTCATTGCAAAAATCAAAAAAAAAAACATTTTCAATGGAATCGAATTTTAAAGTAATAGTACATTCTATTGACAAACTTTGTAAGGAAGGATCTTAAAACATTTGCTGTAAAAAATCAGCGAAAAAGTTGAAGACTTTTTCAATTTGTTATTCTTTTTTTTGTCAATTTTTTTTGTGAACAAAATAAAGAATAATTTTTCACTAAAAAAATTGAATAAGTGCGAAATAGGATGTTAACTGACATCTACCTTTCAACTCCAGGGCCTACATCGTGGGTTAGCTGGAAGATGCGAACACGTTTAAACAAACAAAAATGACCGAAAAAGCTTAATGGGGCTCATTTCAAAGCGTGACAATGATCCGTCCAATGAGAGCTCAAAATGCAAAATTCTTTGGGAGAATAATAAGTAATATACCAATATTGAAATAAAAGGTGCAAAATAGTAGAGCGAATGGGACTTTTAGTAAGAAAAGGTTTTATATCCTTCCAGAAATTCTTCCCAAACATTCAAAATACCTAAAATCACTTTTGCAGGTCTTTATATCGATCATAACTCATGGATAAGGGAACAACCCGATTTCATATTTATATAACCATCTATGATTTAAGTTATTTTTGGGGTCTTGGCCGGTCACTTTTTTCATTTTTTGGCCCTTATTTGACATTTTTGTTTCCAAGGGGGTAGATAACCTCTTCGCATAAAATTTGAAATTTCAGAGTAGGGCCCATATTGGTATTGACCACATTCATCAATTGATTTGGCTAAAAAATTTTATTTATGCCACCCTGGGGTAGGGAACCATCATACAGATAATTGCCACATAGGAATTTATTTAAGTAAAGTCCCCACATTGGAGTATCCCCAAGTCCACTTTCACATCTAATGTGTGGTCAGAAAAGAAAATTTTGTATTCTATTGAATTTTTAACCCCCAAGAGAATATTGGTTGGGAACGTAGATTTGGGATGTACATATATATGAAATAAATTGTGGAAACATGAACAAATTACAAATATAAGAAAGTAGCACGGGACCGAATATTTGTTTAATCATCATTGAATTATCCTATGATGAAAATATGGAATTTAAGGGGTCTCCAACTTACAATTTAAATGGCAAATAAAATGAATTCCCATCTTATCATTCTGCCCTCAATTATGAGGTGGATAAAACTATTTTACTTATTTAAATCACGCGAAATGCTATGACATGCTATATTGTTCTGCTATATTTTTGATTTGGCCTCTATTTGTCATCTTGGATTATAAGGGGTAGAAGAAAGTTTCCAATGTAGGTCGATGTTTCGGAGTAGTGCCCATATAAAGAAGGTACCTCCTAATTTAACCACATTTCAAAGAATTTGGCTAATAATGCGTATTAGGGTGGTGAAAATCTTACACTAAATTTCAACATATCTACCAATTTTAGAACTTAATTTGTTTAGCACATCCACACAGTTGAAGCCCACGGTTTAAATATTGAAGCCCACTGGTCAAAAATGGGTACAGGTATTTTAAAACACTTTAAATCGACCTGTACGTGAACACTTATATCAGTCATATCTGTGAATAATTATGCTTGGGAATATATGCATAATAGACAAAAACTACGGGCCGGCAACGCGGACCGGGCCAGCTAGTATATATATATATATATATATATATATATATATATATATATATATATATATATATATATATATATATATATATATATATATATATATATATATTTCATCCGATTTGTTATTTTTGTTCTCCGCAGCCGTAATATAAATTCTCCCAGAAAAACGTTTAATAGTTATGTGGAGCTCCACTAAAGAGTAGAGTAGAGTATCATAAGTTCGGCCCGCCCGACTTTAAGACTTTCTTTTCTTTTCTCATTTAGTGTTGGGAAAGTCATCTTGGCTTAATCTTTTTTTATCTCTATTTAATTCGCTGGATGGAATTCTTGATAACTCTATTAATAAAATTTGTCGTATTTATTATTTTGCTTAGAGTAGAAGTTGATTAATGAATGATCCTGACGCCGTTGGCTTTTTGTACAAATATAACTTATGTTTACTTCCATGCCTTATATCTTTTGAGTCCAATAGGCTAATTTTTAGTTTTTCTCTATTTCATACGTAAATTGCTTACTTCTGTTAAATGTATTTAAGATATTTTATGTGTTTTCGGCTTTCTTTAATACGCAAGATATGTCATCTACAAGTTTCGTTAATGCTCTTGGCTTGATCGCCAGTTTTTCTATCGATGTGTCTAATAATTGCTCCATTACAATGATTGGTGATGCTGGCGATTCCAATGAAAGTACTTTACGTTGTTCGTACACCTTGTCTGTATTTAAAAAAATATCTTGAGTCTTTTACACAAAAAAGCCATATTTCCTTAAAGACACATTTTTTTTAATAATCCATCTTTCTTCTATTGTTCTTAAAGCTAGGTTTGTTGGTACGCTGGGGAACAACGCACTAAGTCATTATCCTGGTTTTTAAATCTATAGCGTTTTTAATATTTTATGATGAGTCTTCGGTTAAGCGTTTTAGAATATTAACAATATATTTCGAAAGTTCGTGAGCAGGTTAGTTGATGGATGACCTATTGTAGAAATTCATTTTTTCCTTTCTTTTTTAACCTCCAAGGTTTAATATTGGTAAATCTTAAATTTTTACTTCTTTCAAATCCAAGTTCTGTCGACATTATATCTGATTGTGATTGCCTTTATTTTAATTCAAACACACATACATACACGTTGGTAGCAACCTATATTTATGCAATTCTAATATGAAAAGCATATACATAACGGTTCCGACTCATGTTTGAATGATGGAATTTATGCATTCGAATTAGGTGTGTCGTGTATGTTTTTGTGATAGAATAAGTTCCGAGAAGTTCTTTTTATGTTGCTTACAAAGGGGTGTTGAGAACATTCACACATTTGCATAATTTTATAAATGAACACTTTTTGTCCGGACTTGGCTTCTGCTCGAATTCAAGTGACCACAGTTGGTCATTCGGTCGGGTTTAGTGTTTTGAAATATTCCTCTTTGGTACACGACATGGGCCGTGTACTGAAGCAAAAGGACAAAAACTCTGTGGAGCAATGCTTTCATCGGCATTGTTTGAACGGAAGTGACTATTGCGGAATGTCTTCTGTACGAGTATGAATGGATGTCACTATCACACGTACATACATAAATTTGAACAAGGAGTACATAACACCTACTTATATGAGATATTCCACCTACAGCATATAACATATACCTATTATGCAAGTCTTGACAAAGCGTAAACAAGGCTCAATATGAAACCATGGTTTCGGGTCATTACAAATGAAGCTTCAATTCGATATCTCATGCCACGCGTCTAGGCACTGCAAAAACCAGTAAAGAAAGTCTAAAAGTCTGGCGTAGCAGTCTTTATGATACCCTACATCCCTTTGCATATTTAGTAGAGCTTCATATAATAAATCGGATGAACAATATATATGGGAGCAATAGCTATATCTGAACCGATATTCCCGAAATTTTACATACTTGTTTCTATGCTCAATTTGGTCGTAAGTGTCAAATTCAAATCGGATAAACAATATATATATGGGAGCTATAGCTATATTTGAATAGATGTTGATGATGTGATTTTGGCATACTTATTTCCAGGCTTAATTTGGTCGCATATGGTCGTATATATAAAATTCCATACTATTTGGGCTGATATTACAGGTTTGGTGGACAAAAAAAAGGCAAATCGGACGAATATATATATGGGAGCTATATCAGAATGTTGACCTATTACCTCCAATTTCAGTAGGATTCGTCCTTGAGTCAAACATATAACTTGTGCAAAATTTTCTCTGTATCAGGCAATAAGTGCGACCCGTACTTTGTTTACAAAAATACATCGATAGACGGACGAACGGACTGACGGACATGCATAAATCGACTCAGAATGTGATCTATGCAGATCATCAAAAGTAACTATGGGTCTATCTCGTTTCCTTTTATCTGTTACAAACAAATGCACAAAAACATAATTCCCTGACCACCTTGTCGTGTAGGGTATAAAAAGCAGTATCTGTGTGCTTGTTTTTATAACGACAATACCCAAAATACCGATTCATTCCAACGGACTGCAAATAATGGGTTAGTCCACAAAAGTTTGCAAAAACGTGAGTCGAACATTTGTTCGGAAATCTATTATTTTGAAGTAGGATTTTTTGCCAAGATATAGACTTATTCAGAACAATAATTTCTGAGCTATCGGACTTGATAAGCATGCTTAGTATCTAAAATTCCACAAAAATCTCGAATGGATTGAAATGAATTAAAAATTGTGAAATTTGTACTGATGTTTGGTAAAGGATCTCCAATGCATATACGTATATATGTGATTGGAACATTGTGTGTTACAAACAGCGTTTAACCTCATTTACATTTCCACAGTCTCGATCATAATCCCCTCTGATGTGGAATGTTTCGTATATCACAAATATCGCTTATACATGTATGTATGTATGCCCGAACTGAAGCAGTCATAGGTGAATTGATATTTTTTGCCACTACTGCTCAACGTCTGTTCTTGGACATTTACACGATTCGATAGACAGAAGGCGCGGTGGCATGCTAGTGGTGACATTCACATTAAATATGAGTGCAGTTGAATTCCTCACCCAAAAATTCCTGGGGAACATTTCACGACTATAAATTAATAGGATTTATTGCTAACGATAAGAGTGCGCTTGTAGCCGGTAATATATGAGAGAGACATAGACGACGGTCGTTCGGTGGCAAGTTGCAAATATGTACTCACTAATCTACCGACGGAAAGTTGTCTGTCAAAATGAGATTTACTGCGACTAACTGAATCGTTCGTTCGTTTGTTCGCTCATGCATGCCATTTGTCGTTTCAGGGAGCGACATAGCTTATTTCCCAACGAAAATGCCTGTTGACTTGCATGGATTCTAAATCGATTGGCTAAATATAATATGAAACATATAATTACTACCCAAAATGAAATGTACTTAAATAATTTGTGACAAAGTGTGATTATACCCATGACCGCAATGTGTCCGAAACCTTGATATATTGATTCTAGATCCAATTTTCATAGGGTCAGCCATATGGTTACAGAGAGTATATATTATTTGTGCGGCCAAAATGTGCTTACTCAAAACAGTCTCCTTACACTTAAATCTCAAGGAACCTTAAAACCAAATCCGTTCCAGGTGTTGTTCTAGCAGTGTCCGTCCGTCCTTCTGTCTGTCTGGCTTGTGCACACAATATCTCTCGCAGAGATTATCCGATTTTACCATACTTATATCGAGTTTCGTTCTAGTATCTCCACGATATTTTTATACCCTCCACCATACATAGTATGAAGGGTATATTAAGTTCGTAACTCATCGAATAATAGTTTTAGAACCAACAAAGTATATATATTTATTATAATCAGAGTAAAATTCTAAGCCCTGTCCGTCCGTCTGTTCGTCGATTGTAATCACGCTACAGTCAAAACGAATAGAGATAGGAAGCTAAATTTTTTTTACAGATCTGTCTTTTGTATACAGGCAGGTTAAGTTCGAAGATGGTCTATGTCGGTCCACTATATCGTATAGCCCCCCATATAACGGTACCCCCGATATTCGGTATTTTGATGTTTTTGGCCACATTTTTCAATGGAATTGTCTTCAAATCCATACAAGGGGTTTTTTTAACAGTACCCCCAGATTTTAGACATTATTTGCGACATTTTTCACCGAAATTGTTTCAAATTACGTATATAAATTCTGAACCGTTACTACAGCATGTGACACAAATTACTTATGCAGGACCACGTCTTCGTATTGCCCCCATATAACGGTTTTCATTTGACCGGTATTTTTCGACGGATTTTTTTTGACATTTTTCAATATTCTTCCGGCCGAACGTAGCTGCTTTTTTACTAGTTCATTTTTATATGCTCCACCATAGCAAAGAAGGTATATTAAGTTTGTCCTTCCATTTGTTATACCTCGAAGTATACATTTTAGACCCCACAAAGTGTATATATTCTTGATCAGCATATAATTCTTAGAGATGTCCGTCCGTCTGTGGAAATTACTCTACCTGCCGAACAAAATTAAGTATGTTGATACAATTTTACTCAGATGTCTGTCTGCTGGACTTTTGGTAAAATTGAAAATGGACAATGTATGTCTACGTTTTGGTATAGCCCCCATAAGTCGGAACTCCCAATATTCGGATTTGACGATTTCAGCGACATTATTCACTGGAATTGTATTAAATTCCGTAATTGAAGTTTCTAGTGGAAACTACAGTATATGATGATGATTTCAGCAATAATATTCACAGGAAAAGTTTCGCATTTGAATATTGTAATGGCATATAACAAAAATTTCATACATCGGACCACGTCTTCTTATAGGCCTCATTATAACGGTATTTTTATGATTTTTTAAAGATGTTTTTTTTTTTTGAAAATCTGCAAATTGCTTCAAAATGTTGAAGTTATTTAATATAATTTGTGTAAACTAGAAATTATGAAATTGATATTTACGATTATGGCCAAAATTTTTTTGTACGTTCCCAATATTTATGCTGTACACCACAAGGTGGTCAGGGTATCATGCCTTTATGAATTTGTTTGCAACATGCAAAAGGAGACGAGGTAGATTTCGATTTTTGCATGTCCGTCCCTCCGTCTGACTGTCTGTCCATGAATTTTTGTTCACAAAATACAGGTCGCATTTATCCGATCCAGATGAAATTTTGCACAAGTCATTTGTTTGACCCAAGGACGAACCCTACCATATATATCTTCGTCCGATTTGTCTTTCATTTTGCACCAAACGTGTAATATCAGGGTAGGCACTTACGACCAAATTGAGCATAGAATAAAGCATTTCAAATTTGGTGAAAATCGGTTTAAATATAGCTATAGCTCCCATACATATTGTTTATACGATTTGTTACATTTTTACTTATTATTTGTTATATGAAGCTCCACTAAATATACAAAGGGTATCACAAAATCGGTCCCGCCCGACTTATAGTCTTTCTTTACTGGTTTCATATAATATTTGTATATGGGTATTTAAAAGTGGATTTTAATCATATTAAAACAAACCTCCTTTATTTCAAAACACAAAAGATTTCTATGCAGAACAAAGCTTTGTAGAATTTAACATGCTTTGATATATTTCATAAATAAAACTACTTTATATAGAACGATTAAAGGTGTTCACGCATGTTAATGTCTATGTATTTTTGATTTTACACACCTTAACACATATGTAAGCAAGAAATAAAAGAAACATTGCATATCATCGTTGTTCGTAAGTGAATCTTTTAAAAGCATTTCTTTGAATATTAACAATATCCCGTTTCAAAATTTTACGTACATATGTACGTTGTCGTGGAACAAAAACAAAATGTTTACACAACTAAAATGAAATAATAACAAGACCTTAGCGAATGTGACGGTGATGCTTTTTAAAGAAGACATTGTCGATTCAATGTCTATAACAAGAAAAATATCACAAATAAACCACTATTCCAAAGATAAAATCTTATATTTACAACACTTCACATAGCAGGATTAAAAGTAATACAGATAATTTTAAAAGAGCTTCTGACGTCTGGATGGAACTGATTTTACATGATTTAAAACAGTCAATTTGCATGAGTTTTGGCACATGTTGAATACAATTGCTTCTAGTTTGAAATACGGGGTTCTTAATAGGTACCACCTTCTCTTGTGGACAATTTTCAATACAGATTCATGTTTTCTTATAGACCTGAACAGAAAATCCTGGATTTCATTATACCCTCAGTTCAGGATCGATTTGATTCAGGATTTTGTAGTCGATCTAGCGATGTCCATCAGTTTGTCTGGCTGATGCGCATGATAATTCTTGAAGAGAGTGTACCAAAATTGCAAATTTTGAATAACCAAATTTCACACACAAGGTCAGGTATGAAGATGATAAATATCGACCCACCTCTTTTGGTATCTCACCATCCTAATATTTTGTTTCAGTATTAGATGAAGTGGAATACGTCGGTCCACTATTTTTTTGACCTCACGCATATTTCTTAATTTTCCAAAAATTACTACATTTATCCTGTAAAGGTAAATGATGTAGTCTATATAGCCACTAAATTCTATATAGATATATGGACAACATTGGACCAATCCTTTGGAACCTCCTCCCATAAAGGGTCAACAGTTTGAATAATCATACCGCTAGTCAAAATATGTTCAAATAAACGAACAGAGGCTGAGGGTATACATCAGTCGGCAAAACCGACGGATAGGACGGCAAATTTAAAAATATGCTACAACATCGCCTAAAACTAATATAAGCTATATAACTTTTTGAAATTTGGAACTGGAGATATAGCACCAGAATCGGAGGTACCTCCAAAATATGTGGATTTTTAATGCACATATCTAATGATCGGTTAAAGATGAAGTCGTCAAATCTGGAATGTGTAACGGAATTTGATACAAAAATAAATTTGCCAAATTATATTGAAATCGGTTCAGATTTGAATATAGCTTTCATATATATTTTCGGCCGATTTCACATATTTGATCACCAAAAACGACATGTATGTACGATTCCAATGAAATTCGCAATTAGTGACGGAATTTGGTATAAAAATTAGTTTGCGAAATTATATTGAAATCGGTTAAGATTTGGATATTGCTAACATAAATATTTTTCGACCGATTTCAAATATTTTATGAACCAAACACGCTATGTATCTCCAATTTCAATGAAAATTGCAATGTATGATTGAATATGATATGCAAAATATTTTGTCAAATTATATTGATTCACCGCGCCTTTGAAAGTGGTAAGTAAGAAAACTACATAACAATTTAATTAATACTACGACTGTTTGGGGAAAGTGTGTAGGTTCAGTTGTATCTCTACCTCGAATCCCTTTACCGTCCAACATTAAATTAATGCCGTTTCCTGTACACTTGGCATTTGCTATGGCAATTAAGATTTCCCAAGGACAAACTCTTTATGTATGCGGACTATTTTTGCTCATGGTTAGCTGTACCTGGCATGCTCAGGCGTTTGGCGCTTGTAGATCGAGCAATTTGTTCGTTTAAGCTGCTAAAAAAAAAACTTTGTATATCCTTAAGCTTTCCAATAAATAACTTTTTAATATTCTTGAATCAGAGATGGGCATAATGCACTATACTTTAAGTGCACTAATAATTTCACTATCACTGTTCATTTAGTGGTAGTGCAATTTATAATTCCACTACCACTAAAGGGTTAGTGGTAGTGAAAAATAAATTGCACTACCACTAACCCTTTAGTGATATTTAAAACAAAATTGCACTACCACTAAATTTTAGTGGTAGTGAAATTTCAATAGCACTACCACTAAATTTAGTGGTATTTAAAAAAACTTGCAGTAATTTAGTGGTATTTCATAAAAATAGCACTAAATGCTATTTAGAAAAGTAATCAAATTTTATGAATATGTACTATATATTCTGGATTGTTGTTCCCTACTCACTTCAATAAACTTCATTATAGCTGGTATAATACTTATATACATAGTGCTTTTTTGGCTTCGCTAAAATTTAGTGGTAGTGCAAATTTTTTTTTGAAAAATCACTAAATTTAGTGGTAGTGCTATTAAAATTTCACTACCACTAATATTTAGTGGTAGTGCAATTTTTTTTTAATTATCACTAAAGGGTTAGTGGTAGTGCAATTTATTTTTCACTACCACTAACCCTTTAGTGGTAGTGGAATTAAAAATTGCACTACCACTAATTATTTAATTCTTAGTGCACTAAAAATTTAGTGCAATATGCCCAACCCTGTCTTGAATTTGTTTTATTTTTATTTAAAAACCACGAAATATTCGTACATAAAATTTTGAATGCATATAAAATCAAAAAGGGTTAGCGATGCGGGCCGGTTTAGCTAGTCGTACTATATTTAGATTTACTACCCATATACAGGGTGAGATGAAAAAACTGCAACCAAATTCAGACTGCTGTCATTTCTAAACCACTCGTCTGACAGCTATTAAAATTATTCTAGTGACAGCTCATTATATTGTTTACAAGCGTACAAAAGCATTTTGCTTAGAATTTTCCAGAAAAAAAAGTTATTCGTGTTGGAATTCAAGCGTGATAGTGTGATTTCCTTATATTTGGCTGGAAAACCACAAGTGGGTATCTTAGAGCACCCCAGCATTTAAATGTGAATAAATCTTTTGTGTCTCGTACCATTGCTAGTTACCGTGATACTGGTAGCGTAGCCCGAAGTCAAGGAAGTGGACGGAAGAAAACAGCAACATCAGCAGAAATGGCCGAAGAGGTCAGTTGAAAATGTGTACTCTCCGCTCGTATTAATCGGCCGTGGCATCAGAATAAATGCCGAATCTTATCGCAAAAATATTCTGGAGGGTGTGTTAAAGCCTTAGGCTTGCAAACATTTTGGGCGCGACCTTGGATATTCCAACAGGACTCATCTCCATCGCACTCAGTACGCACCACCCAAGAATGATTACAAAATGAGGTTCCTCGCTTCATGTCCAGCGCACAATGGCTACCAAAATCTCCGGATAACAATCCGTTAGACTTTTGTGTCTGGAGTATTCTGGAAAGCAAAGTTGGCACTAAAAAATACCAAAGTGTCGATCACCCCAAACAAGCGCTTCGCCGGGAACAGGCAACATTTGGTCAGCGTGTGACTGTTTCATTGGCCGTTTGAAGGCCATAATTCGTGCCAAAGGTGACCAATTCGAAAAATCTAAACTTGTTCCAAAATTTGATGCTATTTCCGACCTTTTTTTCTTTCATTCAATAAAATTTAAAAAAATGTAAAAATTATGGCGTTTGACTTTGTTGCAGTTTTTTATCTAACCCTGTATATCTCCCCCGATTTCACGTTTGTTGTTCACAAAATGCGCAATTTATGACTAAATAAGATAATGAAGATAAAATATAATAAGACAAACATACAATTTTGATACATATGACAGAATTTAGACTATAAGACGTACAGTAAAATCAGTTCTTATGTAGCTATATAGTAGTATATGTGTAGAAATCGGATGCAAAATTCAGCCTAGAAGCAGGTACATCAAATATAATTAAGATTTAGCTACAGCCCCATATAATATAACCTCTATGCAATAAACTTTCCACCAACATTGATATTCTGCACAACATATCATAACCATTCTAGAAATACCTTTCTCAAATTTTGTCAATATCGGTTTAGATTTGCATATGGCTCTCATATATATGTATTCTTCTATAATTTTGTGTAAATGATATACCAACGACGCTATGCTTGTCCAATTATGTTGGTTCTTCCGATTTTTCATTTTATGACGAATTCGATAGCATTGATATTTGGTTCCAGAGGTCACACACAATATAAATTTAAGTTATGTGGAAATCGATTAAGGCATAGCTTTCATAAGTTAGTTCCAAATGATTTAAACCGCTCGTAAGCCGTAGTAAGCAATCAATACTTAAATGACATATATAAACGTATAAATGTTATAGGTTACTCTGCTAAATATTAAAAGTGGCGTCGGATATCATGAGGAGGGCACTGCATTATAGCAAATTCCCAATAACAGATACAACATACCCCGTTCAGATACGGGACCTGGACACTTATTCACACATTTTAAAACGTGTAACTTTCCAAATTGTTGAGGATATAAAATGAAAAATCTTTACTCAAAATATGGCGTAGAAAAAATAACACAACAAATACAACTATTCTCTTGATGTACGCGTATACATTCTATATAATAAAACACAACCCTTAACAATGACATTTTCCGGTTCAAAGTTTGTCGTTGCGTTTTTAACAAACTATAAAAAATGATTATCGGGTTTTACATGCTTCGGACCAAATTGCTGAAAACTCTCACCACCAGCCGGCCAGACAGACAGACGACAACTTTTGCTTTCAAGGAATTTAATTAGAGACGGATTTCAAAAAGGAAACTATGCAAAAAATTCAATTTATTCGAATGGGTGTACTTGAAATTGTTGCAATTACGCAGTTTTTGTGTTACATGCAGCAAGTGTCACCAACGGGGGTACTGTGCGACGGAAGCTGGCAGGCTGTGTGTCGCTGAAATTAAGCATCTATTCAAACTCACCGGCGAAATGTCAACGGCATGAAGAGGGTTGATCTCCTGGAAGACTCACAAACCACTAGACAAATGCGTCATAGAGGAAAATAAACTAAATTACTAAGGACTGCATACGAAGGAGGCCAATGTGGTGACGGCGAGGGGTGCATATTTTAAATAAGATTTACAACCTGAGGTGGTTGGAAGGATTGGTGTGAGCACGTCTGATTGAATGGGGAGAAGCTGTGACTGATGTTGTTCACTCCTGTCAACAACGTCTGCATGTAATCACAACAATTCTTCCTTATTATAATTGTAGACAAAGAAGTTCGCAAGCATACAAAAACAGAATGAGACACACGTTCGTGCATCAATTCCCAATCATCGCAAAGCATTATAATTTATCCTGCAACATTTGGGCAGGTACATTGTACAGATACATCATTGGTGTTTACTTTAAATGAAAGTGATTGTGGGAACTCTCTAGAAGAATAAACAGTATATTTTAGTTTTTAGGTGGGAAGATTTTTGAATTCAGTAAATACGCTTTAAGCAAGTGCCGCATACCCATCGATTGGGTTGCCATGCTTCGTTGTAGTTAACATTTTATATCATTCGGAAGATACACCTCGAAAACTGACAAGTTTCATCCACAGTCATGGTAACCAGTTTTGTACAACTTTTAGCGTATTCTACGGTTTATAATGCCATAAAATATAGTTAGCTATAAATAAACGCTATACTTATATGGGTTTGGTTCAAAATTCTAGATGCACCCAAATACGGAAATGTATCTGAGATCTTAAAACACGATTTATGATAAAAATAGATTTTTATACCTTCCATCTTTCTAGGTAGGGTATATTAACTTTGTCATTCCGTTAGTAACTCCTCGAAATACCCCACAAAGTATATACACTGGTGGCGAAAACCAAAGCAACTAAAATCGCAAAGACAATAAATACCCTGTAACTTTTACAAAAATTAACAAATCGTGATTATTTTTCCAGTTTTGAATGAGGTGCTCAATCCACTTTTAAAAAACTAAAAATAGGAATACAAAAATAATATTGAATGAAAAATAATATATGGAAAACTAAAATGACCCAATTTTGCTTGGTCGAAACTAAAGCAACTTTTTGACTTTTTATTTAAAATAATTAAATTTTGACTAGTAGTCGATAGCATCCATTAGTTTAATAGCAGATGCACCGCAACGAGGCATTGAATCTATAACACGCTCATTTGATCCTTTGGTATGCTTTTCCAGGAACCCTGAATTCTTTGAAAAATGTTGTGTTTATTTCTTTCCGAATCCCGCTTGATCTTCCTGTCTACGATACTCCAAAGGTTTTCTATGAAGTTTAGGTAAGATGATTGTGCCGGCCATGACAAAACCCCGATTTTTGACACCCGCAACCAATCATTTACAAGTTTTGATGCGTGTTTGGGATTATTGTCATGCTGAAACACCCCAAGAAGCCGAATATTTTCCTCAACGGAAGGGAAAAAGTGATGTTCAACACATCTTTGTGAACAAACCGATCCATAACTTCCTTTATTTCATGGATAGACCCAAGTTCATAGAAAAAAAAAACAGCGCCACACCATTTTTAACCCTCCTTCATGTTTCACTGTACCCTTGCAACACTGCGGCTTGAGTCTTTCATTTTTTTGGTCTTCTCACCGTAAAATTTTCTTATGTCTGAGCCTTTAATATTAAACGTAGACTCATCCCAGAATAAATCGTTTTTCCATTGAGCTGGATTCCAATTAATATTATCGTTTCCGAAAGCCATCCCAGCTTTCCGATTTTTTCAGATATAAATGGCTTTTTTTGATGGTCTACGGGCATGCAGACCAGCTGCCACTACTCGTCTACGCAATGATCTCGAGCTTATACCCAATGATAGCTTTCTCACCAATTCAGGTCAACTCTTAAATGGCTGTTTTTATTTATTTTATTTATTTAAAACTAGAAAAACTTTCTCATTTTCTTAATTTTTAAAAAACTTACAGAGCATTCATTCTCTCTGTAATATCAGTTGCTTTAGTTTTGGCCACCAGTGTATATTCTTCATATACGATTTAGGCCTGTCCGCCTATACGTCTGTTGTAATTTTGCACACGTGTGTATTTTGTCAGTAGGCACGGCCATGTCAGTCCACGTTTTCGTATATCCCCCATATAACGGTACCTCCTGATATTCGGTATTTTAATAATTTTACCGACATTATTCACCGGAAATCTTCCAATCGTATTTAAACATCGTATTTGAAGATCTTAATGGGTGCTACATCCTACGGTTTTCATATAAGCGTTATCTTTCGGAATTGTTTGAAAATATTCAAGTTCCTTTCGTGTAGTGAAGGGTATTAAAAGTTCGACAAGGCCGAACTTAGCATCCTTTTTACTTATTTATATTTAGATATTGTAATGTTATTAAGATATTAGGCATAAATTCTTGATGTTTTTTTTTTTCAATCAAAAACCAATTTTGAATGTTTTTGGTTGACGTTTACTTTCAAGATCCGCTGCACCCATCTTTATAAAATTAAGTAGAGGGTTTTCTATGCAGAACCAGAAAGCTATCACAAAATATCGTTGATGAAGAGTGTATTTTACGGGTGTGATGGACATAAATACCAACTCGGAAGAAACAATTATATTCGACTTATAGCTATATCTAAACCGATTTTCACCTAATGTTAACCGTTTTGTGCCCAAACTGGAAATCGGATAAAGATATATATGAGGGCTATATCCAAATCTGAACCGATCTCAATAAAATTTGGTAAAGGTTTTCTAAAGATACATTTGACATCTTTACATATATGGGAGCTATAGCTGTATCTGAACCGATTTTCTCAAAATTTAAATTATTTTCTTCTAGGCTCAATTCGACCACATATGTAAAAGCAAATCGGAAGAAGATATATAATACACGGTTTGCCATTAGGTCAAACAGATAACCTGTGTAAAATTTTATCAAAATGTCGCCTTTATTTTGTTCAGAAAGATAGACAGATAGGCGAACGGATAGATATCTATAAATCATCATTCATGGTTTCTTGAAAGTCATCAAAAGGAACAATGGGTGATCTCGCTTCTTTTTCCATGTTACAGACAAATGCACAAATATATAATATGTACCATTGATTATTATTCTATTCGCCAAGAGCTAAAATTGGACTTTCGAGAGCAAATCAAAGTTCTTCACGGCTTGAAAGATATGAGAATGGCAAAATTATGGTTTTTAACATCACAGTCTCAAATTTTTAGGAACCCACAATCGCAAAAGTGCAAGTGATGATCTTACTTCTGATCGTTTATCAGGCTGAGGTGTCAGAATATATGATATTTTTTTTTTATTACACAGTGCATTCATTGTTATGTGTCGAAAAATTAAGACAACTAAAATATTTTAATTATTTATTTAATTATTTACTATCATACACATAAATAATAATCAATATACCACTTCAGTGCAATCACAAATTTTCTAAATTACATAAAATTAACTTTAGATTAGTCGCAACATCAATCTTTTTGTTGTTATTTTTATCTCTAAATTAATGATTTTTATTTTTTATACATTGTTCTTAAAACATAATTATATCATGTGGCATTGATGATAAAATAAACGTTAAGCAAAAAACACGGCATTAAAAATAATATGTACCCATGGTGATAAAAAATTGATGAATGAATTCAGAAGAAAAAAACGTACATACATTTGCCGCAGAGTCCTCATCAATTTTTTCATGCTCTGAATTGTTCTACTATAGAATTTTTGATTCGCAAAAAGTTATACCCCCAATGTACAGGATTACAGTTGTTTTTCTGGGTTAATTTTAAATTTATTTCACAAATTGTATTTCATTCACCAATAGCTGAAAACAAAATACTCATATCGAATTGGCTTGAATTGATATTTGATTGCTTATATTTCACGCCAACTGTTGGTAGTGCTGCTAATCGGGAAATATTACAGTGAAGGGAATAAAAAAAAAATGATATCGTAATGTGATTGAAAAAAAATATCTTGTATAGAAAATCAACCAAAAATGAAGCCCATCTCCTTCCCAATTTAAATGAATAAATTTTGCAAAATTGGGTCTGTTGGTGATATGACGACAGCAACGCGACTTCGACCAGTTCGATCGATCAAAACATCGCAGTTGTATTCGACACAGAGCTCAGCGTGTCTTCAAATCCACTATGCAGCGAATTTTGATGAAAGATCTACATGTTAATGCTACAAAATCAATTGACTCAGGACCTTAAGCCTCCCTTTGCTTTTCCTCGTTAAGTAGGTATTGAAGAGACAACATGAAAATGTTGATATTGCCGATGAAATCATCTTCACTGACGAGGCCCATTTCCATCTTGATGGCTTCGTCTTGAGGAAAATCCTCGAGTGATTCACGAGAAGCAAATGTATCCTCAAAGTCAGTGTGTGGTGTAGTTTTTGGGCTGGAGGGATCATTGAAACTTTATTTTGAAAATGAGACAGTTCAGGAGCAAAACAGTAAATGGTGTTCGGCATTGTGATATTATAACTGATTTTTATACCCTACACCAATCAGTGGTGTCTTTGAGCATTTGTTTGTAACATGGAGAAGAAAGCGAGATAGATCAATAGTTACTTTTGAGGATCTTCATAGAATCACTTTCTAAGACAATATATGCGTGTCATTCCGTCTGTCCATCCGTCCATGTATTCTCGTGAACAAAATGCAGGTCACATTTATTATCCGATTGAGATGAAATCTTGCAATCAATATTTTTCTTTCCCAAGGACGAAACCTGTTGAAATTGGTGATAGTCGGATCAGATTTAGATATAGCTCCCATATATCTTTAACCGATTTCGGGTTAGTTGTACACCAAATGACCAACACAAGCCCAAATGGCCTGTATTTTGGTTCATCCCACCGAATCGAGTCTGGAAGCAAGTAAATAAAATTTGGAGAAAATCGGTACAGATATAGCTATGGCTCCCATATATATGTTTTAACCGATTTGGGATTTAAAGTCCCTCACAAGCGTAATATGCATTCCATAAGAATCATGTTTGGTACAATATAACTTATAGAGCTCAAAAATACTCTGTCAAATCTTATAGAGATCTGATCAGATTGTTAATAGCTTTCATATATATCTTTAGCCGATATCAGGTGAATTGTGGACTAAATTTTGGAAATTCCGACTGAATCCATCCTAAAAGCAAGTACTTAAAATTTTGTAAATATCGGTTCAGATATAGCTATAGCTCCCATATATATTGTATCTGATTTGGTTTTAAGTCCCTCACAAGCGTAATATGCACTCTACAACAATGATCTTTTGGCACCATATATAGATACAGTTCTGAATAAGTGTTTTACATTTTTTGAAGATCGTTTGTATATAGCATCAATGTATATATTTATCCGATTTCAGGTTTATTGTGACCAAATGGCTAATATCAGCTCAAATGAACTGCATTTTGGCATTTCCGACGGAATTCAGTCAGATATATCTATAGTACCCTTATATATGTTTCATCCGATTTGGTGTTAGAGTACCTTACAAGCGTAATGTGCACTCCACAACAATGATATTTGATACCGGACATCAAATGCAGCTCGAAAATGCCTCTTTCGACCTTTCCTTACAGGTTAAATTCAATTTTTAATTTAAAGCCAATTTAATAATGTCCCTGTTTGTAGACAAAATTTTGTTCAGATATATTTGAACTTCGAATCATAATCGCTATTTTAAATGGGGTTTAGTTCTATGTTCTGGTTTAACTCTTATGTTGTGGCTTAACCCTGGGTGTTTTAGCCATATTTTTCAACCGAATAAGCTGCAGTTGGACGTTCGGGGTTTCAATAGATAAAATTTCTCTTCGCAAAGAAGTCAGTGTTGGTTTAGATCGATGCTTTGGAATATCCCCTATAAATTTTTAAACAGTAGATATTGGTGTTTTGAAGGTCCTATTCGCATTTTCCTAGGAATTTCTTGAAATTTTCTTTTGATTTAGTAATGGATAACAAAGTTTTACAATGGTGGAGGTTATAAAACCTCCTCCTTTTGCCCTGAAATAACCCAGGATCCGAGTCGACATACCTATTTGATGTCTATCGATTGTTATTATAAGCCTTTCTCTGGCATTTTACCATCGGCGAATAATTAATGTTTGTTGCGAAATACTTTCAATTAAAACTAAAATAAATAACCTTTGGTCGGTTGCAAATTGTAGTTCGTTGTCGTATTGTCTTTTGGCAAATACAAAAGGTACAGCTGTTACGAATTTCTGACATGCCCGCAGCAATGGAAACAAAAACATCGCCCACATCTCGTTTTGGAGCAGCGCAATGAGTTGCCATGAGGCCACACCTGTGTCAGCCAACTCTTTGGGATGTCGTAATTCGTTGTATTTGTTCTTCTCCGGCCACAAATCTTTACAAGACCCCGAGCAATCCCACTATGTCGGCAAAGACAAACACAATGGAAGTCGATGAGTGCAATAATGTTATTGTAGGTGGATAACGAGGACAACAAAAACATTACTTCTGTAGCGGGAGTTGTTGTTGTTGTTGTCGTTGCTGTTGCCGGAACATCAACATTGCCCAAAGAATGATGACAATGCAACCACAGTTTGTCGGTCAGTCGTCGTACACTTGTATGTGTGTATGAACAAGTTGTATGCACTCAACTGCAAAAGCATCAACAGCTATTGTTATTATTGGCATAGTTTAAATTTACTTTCCAAGGATATTAAGAGGTCCTTCGCCGGGGCACGCAAACAGAAGAAAGCGTAACATTGGATAAATGAAATGTACCTATCATCATTGTATGGTTAGAGTGCAAATATTAATATTGTTCTTTATGTACCTGATGAAACGGTCCTATTTGGGGCGGTCGTACATAAATTTTTTACTTATGTAGCAATTTTATTGGCGACTTTTTATAAGGTATTTATGTACAACTATTGGTATTATATGTAATTTATAAATCTATATCTTTCGTCTTGAAACCAAAAAGTGACACATGTTT